>NW_011628190.1:0-44844 GCF_000512975.1 Sesamum indicum
TCATGGAATTTCTCCTTATCCAAGTCGATGGCAGTTTTTTCTCATCCCTTTATAAGGGCATTTCCCTCTCGGCTCAAACACACGAAATAGAACATACACTCTTCTTCTCTCTTTCAAACAAGTTCTTTGTGAGCTCTTGTAGTGGGTCTCTGTGACCAATTTCTGAGACAAGATCTCTGTGATCTTTGGGTGTTGTTCGTCAGTGGTCTTTGTGAGAGTGGTGCAACCGTGTGTTGGTGTTGTGGGTACGGAACTGTTGTGACCGATTACCCTTCTCGGTTCTTGGATCTAGCTTAAAATCTGAGTCTATTCTGCTACAGAAATATTTCTTATTTATTTCTGTTCTTATTTTTGTTGTTTCAATAATTTCAGTAATTATTGACTTGTAATAGATAAGGGGGTTTCGTACTCCAATCGCTTGTATATTAGTTTGGTAAAATTTGTCTGATAGCCACTTAACAGAACCGCTTAAATTAAACTAATTTAAGTAAGTTGTTTTAACAATAACTACAACTTCAATTTTTTTTTTTTTATTCTCAAATAATCTCAACTTCCACTGCACCTACAACTTATTTCCACTAAAAAAACCAAAAGCTACTGCAAAGACCCCTTTGAGTTAATTTTTAAACAACAGCTATTCACAACTTTTCTAGGGACAATAGCCAAAGTATAGTCTACCAGCTATAATATAACAATCAAGAAAGCAAATATCACCAACATAACAAGAAAATTATGAAGAAAATGAATAAAGTTTCTCACCTCTAACCGGGATAAACACCAATCCACTGCCTGAACTGGATTATACCTCCTCACCAAATCCACACTCAAATTATTCGCCGCCGCCACCGACTCCAAGCTCTCCCCTATCCTCAAAGGATAAGTGACAAACAACCCATAATCCGGCGACACATTCTTATCCCCACAGCTACAATTCACCGTCACGTTCAATGCCACACCTGTGTCCGGAATATTCAAGGCCGGGTATATGTTATTCTGCTGCAACCAGTCGACAGTCGTCAAATTCGAGTAGTAAGTACCCGCAATCAATCCATAAGTATCGCCGGGAGACGTCCTATAGGTGAAATCGTGGCCGAGAAACTCGCCGCCGCGGAGGCAGTCGCAGGTGAAGGGCACGTTTATACGCGTATCGGCGAGCACGCTGTCTCGGTTAGCGATTTGACGGTTGTTGTCGAGGATTGTTTGAATTGGGGTCTGCAGCATATCGGAAATGAAAGTCAGGTTCGACTCTTGCCACACATAGTAGGAGGCATACGCCAGGTCGCAGCCACGGCTGCAACGGCCATCGGCGGCGGAGAGTATTCCGATTAAGAGCTTCATCATGGTGTTGTGCTATGAACCATGATCATTAAAAATTTGAGGAAAAATCAAATTTGTATTTGATGTATCCGGAGATAATTTCTGACAGTTGACTTCAAAGGAGAATCTTCTCTTCTTGCTTTGATTTCTCTACAATAATTTAGATACAGATATTTATTTATTACTCATCTGCCCCAAAACTTTTCATCTATTTTAATTTAGTCACAATTATTTACAAAAATACCAAAAACACCATCTATTTGCTCTCAATTTTCGTTCTCTTCTTCTCCCGAGAAAGTTAATTATAGTGTTAATTCCACCTAAACCCCTTCTGAAAATATTAAATTCTATTTTTTAAAAAAATTTAAAATTATATTTACATCCCCTTAAAAAATTCTCAATTTACAACTGACCCATTCCATTAGTATCCATTCATATTCAACCCTTTTGACTTTCAATAATATATATATATATAATATAAGATCATGCTTTTTTCCTAGTGTTCATTATTCCTAGTTTTATATATATATATAAAATTTCATATTAATTGTACATGAAAAAAAAAATTAAAACTTGCATGACTTATAATTTTCAAGGCTTTATTTTCGTAGAAAGTCAGTTTTTGAGGACAAACGTGTTCGATGATGCTGCTAAAATGATTAATATAAATCGTGTTGCACGGTCCATTAGAAAGTGATAAATTACATCACTTAACATGCACGTTAAGGTAATGCTAATTAATTAAGTTTCGAAAATTATCAATTTCTTTTTATATTTTTGTTCAGTATTATATTTTTTATTCAAAATAAAAAAATAGTTAAAAATTAAATATTGAAAACTATTATTACTTGATGGGTATACACATACCACCCCTGCAAAAAGACCAAAACACCCTTCATTAAGGGCATTGTAGTCATTTCGCGACTAGGATCCGCGTGTTTTGTAGCGGGCGGGTCGCAGGAGCGGGTCGCAGGAGACCCGACCCGGATCGCACAGACTAACCGAAGACCCGGATGATGACAACCGCTCGATCAGAACACACACCGATAAGATAAGGCCACGTGGCCCAGTACTGGACGTACAACTGTGTTCTATAAATAGACCCCGATGCGCCATAAATGAGATAACTGTTGTGCATTAATTGAGCTCGAGCTTTGAGATCGCATATATTTCTCTCGATCAACCTAACTTGAGCGTCGGAGGGTCATTGTCGGGGACGTGCCCGACGAGCTCACGATTCGTGTTTTATTCTCAGGGAACCCAAAATCTGGTTCGGAAGAGTTAATCCATCTGCAGTGAGATCGTCTCAGGAGATCGAATAATTCGACCCGGATCAGTTGGATCCGTCTGTGGGAACATCTGAGAATTCTTTAGCATAATGGAAGGTTCATCGAGGAGAAACGCCGGGGAAGACGAGACACCTAGAAGAGGAACGGGAGCAACCCTTCAACTAACCCCTGACGAGTTGCAAAGGATGATAGAGGAGGCGAGTCGAAAAGCGATTGTAGAATATGAGAGAAGAACTGCGACCCCTTTGGTCAAGGAAACGACGAGAAGGCAGTTATTCGAGAATGTGGAGCCGTTGAGAGAATCAAGGGTGCAAGGTGAATAAGAGCATCGCAACAAGCGACCGGAGTTATCCGATGCGGGCTCTAGTAGTCATGGTTGTGCGAAGAGAAGGGAGCCCGTGATATCCCGGGCCGAGGTAGAAAGTGTGGGTAAGCAGATACACAGCCTGAACAAACAAATCGACGAGTTGAAGAAGCGAGGGGAGATCGTCGCGCAGAACAGAAATTCCCCTTTCAGCAACGACATCCTCATTCAAACAGTTGAGCCGGGGTTTAGGGTACCCGACTTGAGGAGATATGATGGGATGAGAGATCCGCAAGAGCATGTGGCGGCATTCGAAATGGTGATGAACCTCTACGGACAATCAGCCCCAATAATGGTGAAATTATTCGCGACCACGCTCACGGGGAAGGCTCAGGAATGGTTTACAAACCTGCCCCGAGGGAGCATTGAATCCTATGAGCAGCTCGTGCAAAAATTCAACTTTCACTTCGCGAGCAAGAAGAAACAAAAGAGATCCGCCACCCACCTATTCAACATTCGGCAGAGAGAAGATGAAACTTTGAAAAATTTCATTAGCCGGTTCAACAACGAAACCCTGGAGGTACAAGAGTTAAGGATCGACATGCTCGAAGCATCCTCATTTACGGGCTTAGGAAGAGCTCCTTCGCATCAGCCCTCACGCGCGACCCGCCTGTTGATGTCGAACAATTGATGGCATTAGCACATAAGTATATCGACGAGGAGGAGATGAACGCGATGAAAGATTCAGAACGAAGAGAGCGAGATTACGTATCTAGGCGACCTCAAGAGAGCAGGGAAGGAGGAAGCAATAAGCCCAAAACGGAGAAGCGGAAGGAGCCCAAGTACATCCCGAAGTACCACAACTACACTCCTTTGGCCATGTCGCAAGAGAAAGGCCCTGATGATGGTTGAAAACGCCGACATACTAAAGTGGCCCAGGCATACGAGGTACACCCCTTCCAAGAAAACTTCTAACAAATACTGCTGATTCCATCGGGAGAGGGGACACAATACCGAGGAGTGCTGTCAGGCAGGGATACTTTCGAGACCGCGTACCCCCAAATTGTAAAACTAGTGGGGAAGGAAGGAGAAGTAGGTCGAGAAGCCGCGATCGAGACAGAAACCCGGGATCCTCAAAAGCTGACAGGGCCCCGACTGGCGGAAACAATGCACCCACTAAGGGGATCATATACACGATCGCAGGAGGACCGAGCGCGGGAGATTCGAGCCGAACACGGAAGAGATGCACTCGAACAACTGGCTCGAACCGAGAAAGGGAATTCATGCTGAAAGTCGAGGACGAAGAGGCCATCTCGTTCGACAGTTCTGACAGATTGAAGGATGGCGGAGAACAGAACGACCCGATGGTCGTCAAGCTAGACATTGCAAATTTCACAGTCCACAAGGTGTTGATCGACAGTGGGAGTTCGGCGACATCATTTTCAAGAATGTGGTGGATAAGATGGGGCTGGAGAATGCGAGACTTGAACCCGTAAAAACTCCGTTAGTTGGCTTCGGAGGTAGCGAAGTGGCCTCACTGGGAACAATTGAACTGTCGGTATCCATGGGGGAGGAGCCGAAAAGAAAAACTCTGATGGTCAAGTTGTTGATGGTGGATACTCCGTTCACATACAATGTTATATTAGGCCGGCCAGGACTGAACTCATTTCGGGCGGTTATTTCCACATACCATATGAAAATGAAGTTCCCCACTGAATACGGGATCGGGGAAGTAACGTGCGACCAGAAAGAGGCTCGGAAGTGCTACAACTTGTTGCTAAAAGGAGAGCCGAGGCCGAAGAAGCAGAAGGTCAAAGAGGACGCAGAGCCCCGACCGTATGAGGCCGAGCACTTAAGACCCAGCGAAGAATACAAGGCGATGCAGCTCGCGCCGGAAGATCCCAACAAGACGACCCGGATAGGGTCCAGCATGAACGACGGAGAGATGGCCATGATTGATTTCCTGCGGAAGAATGCAGATATGTTCGCATGGAGCCCATCAGATTTCACTGGAATCGATCCAGAGGTCATTGTACACCGGTTGAATGTGGGCCCAATGGCCCGACCCGTGCAACAGAGGAAGAGAACATTTGGCAGCGATAAGAACGAAGCCATCAGGCAAGAGGTCGAAAAGCTGCTGAAAGCCGGATATGTATCAGAGGTCCAGTATATGGATTGGCTTTCCAATGTGGTGCTCGTCCCAAAATCCTCGAGAAAATGGCGTATGTGTGTGGATTTTACAGATTTGAACAAGGCTTGCCCAAAGATCCATACCCGCTACCACGGATCGACACGATGGTAGATTCGACCGCAGGATTCGAACTCTTTTCCATGATGGATGCATATCAGGGATATCACCAGATTCGAATGGCAGAGGAGGATAGAGACAAAACTTCCTTTGTTATGGAGAAGGGGATTTATTGCTACAACATGATGCCCTTCGGACTGAAGAACGCGGGTGCGACCTACCAACGGCTGGTCAATAAGATGTTCGGCAACTTGCTCGGAAAGACCATGGAGGTGTACGCCGATGACATGCTGGTCAAAAGCAAGAGATCGCAGGACCACGTCAGAGACCTCGCACAAGCCTTCAGCATCATGAGGACATATGGAATGAAGCTGAAGCCAGACAAGTGCACCTTCGGTGTGAAAGGGGGAAAATTTCTGGGATACATGGTCAGTGAACGAGGAATTGAAGCCAACCCCGAAAAAATCCAGGCCATAATGAGTTTGAGGTCGTCGACTTCGATCAAAGAGGTGCAGAAGCTAACGGGAAAGGTCGCATCCTTGAGCAGATTCATATCCCGATCAGCAGACAGAAGCTTACCATTCTTCAAAGTCTTGAGGAAACCAAAGAACTTTTTGTGGACGCCGAAATGCGATCAGGCACTGCAGGAATTGAAAGAGTATCTGACCAAACCTCCCTTGCTCGCGAACCCAAAAGAAGGGGAAACATTGATGCTATACCTTGGGGTGTCCGAGAACGCAATCAGTTCTGTGCTGGTAAGGGAAGAGGGGGGCATTCAAAATCCGGTCTACTATGTTAGCAAAATGCTCCAGGGAGCCGAATCGCGATATTCAGAAATGGAGAAACTAGCCCTCGCCTTAGTTGTAACAGCTCGAAAATTGCGACCATATTTCCAATCGCACAAAGTGGTGGTGCTGACGAACCACCCTCTCAAACACGTGATGTCGCGACCGGAAGCCTCCGGAAGATTGATTAAGTGGGCAGTAGAATTGGGGCAATACGATGTTGAATACCAGCCCAGAATAGCCCAGAAAGCGCAGGTGCTAGTAGACTTCATGATAGAGCTGGCCAGCGATCAGAAAGAACCCGGAACAGTTGAACAACCTTGCTCGAAATGGATGCTGCATGTCGACGGGTCCTCTAATGTGAACAATGGAGGAGCAGACATATTGATCCAAGGACCAGAGGGAGTCGAGATCGAAGTTGCCGCTCGCCTGTAATTCCCAGTGACGAACAATAAGGCGGAGTACGAGGCATTAGTATTGGGATTGGAGCTCGCATATGAAGCAGGTGCTCGGGATCTGGAAGTTTTTACTGACTCGCAGTTGATTGCTATGCAAATCGAAGGAACATACGAGACAAGGGAGAGAACAATGACCCAATATAAAGAGATCGTGCAGCGGTTGATGGGGAAGTTCAGTAAATGCTCCGTTTCGCAGGTCCCCAGAGTAGAAAATGACAAGGCGGATGCTCTGTCGAAGTTTGGAGCCGCAATGGAGGGAATCCGAGATCGCAAAATCAAAGCCCTGGTACGCGAGCAGTCGGCCCTTGCGAGTAGAACGGAGGTCCAGGTCGTATCAGAGGCAGGGTCTTGGATGAACGAAATCGTGAGGTATCTCGAGGACGGTACCCTGCCTAGCGATTCGGTGGCGGCAAAAAGAGTCAAATTTCGAGCTGCTCGATTCAAGTTTTTGGAGGGCCAGCTCTACAAACGGACAGTGGACGGCCCTCTCTTGAAATGCCTGGACGAAGGGAGAGCCCTTTACGTGATGCGTGAAATACATGAGGGAAGTTGTGGCAATCATTCAGGTGCGAGATCGCTGGCTCAAAAGGTGATGCGACAAGGATATTTCTGGCCCACCCTAGTCGAAGACTCCAAGAATTTGGTGAGAAAATGTGAAAGCTGCCAGAAGTATGCCTCCTTGATACATCAGCCCGCGACCCCGATGGAACCGACCAAAATAGCATGTCCGTTCGATCAGTGGGGAATCGACATCGTAGGCCCCTTTCCACCCGTGCAAGCTCAGAAGAAATTCATCATTGTGGCGGTCGAATATTTCTCCAAGTGGGTCGAAGCGGAAGCAGTGACCAAAATATCTGAGAAGGAAGTCATCAACTTTATCTGGAAGAACATCATATGCAGATTCGGTATACCTCGAATATTGATATCTGATAATGGCACGCAGTTCCAGGGTAGGAAGATCACAGAATGGTGCAAGGAACTAAAGATCGCACAGCACTTCACGGCAGTTGCGAACCCTCAGGCGAATGGACAGACCGAGGTGACGAATCGAACGATCTTGCAACACTTGAAGACGCGCATCGAGAGCAAAGGATCATGGGTTGACGAGCTGCCTGGAGTCTTGTGGGCTTATCGCACAACGCCACGAACCGCCACGGGCGAGACCCCTTTCTGCCTAGTATACGGGACCGAGGCCATCATTCCGGCAGAAATCGGGGAAGAATCGCAAAGAGTCATGCAGTACGAACCTGAGACGAACCGAAATGAGCGAAGCTTCGACCTCACCGTTATTGAAGAGAAGAGGGAGACCGCATATGCTCGAATTTTACACCACAAGGGTTTGATGATGAAAAGCCACAATCGTAGAATTCGACCACGCCAATTGCAGATAGGAGATCTCGTGCTGAAGAAGGTAGAGGCCCCCAAACACGTGGGAAAGCTGGAACCACCCTGGGAGGGCCCCTACAAAGTGATCGAGATTAGAAAGAAGGGCACCTATAGACTACAGGACATGCAAGGTCGAGATCTACCGCGCCCTTGGAACATATAGAACTTGAAGAAGTTCTATGCTTGAAACAAGGAGCCTATGAAAGGCCGTCAACTCAGAAGAGGTCGAACCATGGAGCCTGTGAAAGACCGTCAACTCAGAAGAGGTTGAACCATGGAGCCTGTGAAAGGCCGTCAACTTAGAAGAGGTCGAACCATGGAGCCTGTAAAAGGCCGTTAACTCAGAAGAGGTAGAATCATGGAGCCTGTGAAAGGCCATTAACAAACAGATCGAACGAGGAGCCTGCGAAAGGCCATCAACAAACAGATCGAATCATGGAGCCTGCGAAAGGCCATCAACAAACAGATCGAACGAGGAGCCTGCGAAAGGCCATCAACGAACAGATCGAACAAAGAAGGACCCATCAACGAAGAAATCGCACTCGAAGATTCCTAAAGAACTACCAATTGTATATTTCAAGGTTAGGCAGATCGTATCCCACGATAAACATTGTCATTATTAAGCATTTGTACCCGCTGTAATTCATTCGACATGATTTATAAAACCGTATATACCTTGTTACGCTTACCTTCGCGTGTTTATCTCCCAACTTTCGTCTTATCACTGATTATGCAAATCATCTAAAACAAAATGCGAACTGAAAAAGACGCGTCCAATAATGCGATCTGAAAAAGACGCATCCAACACAAAACGCGAATTGAAAAAGACGCGTCCAATAATGCGCTCTGAAAAAGACGCATCCAACTAGAAACGCGAACTGAAAAAGACGCGTCCAATAATGTGCTTTGAAAAAGACGCATCTAAAACAAAACGCGAACTGAAAAAGACGCGTCCAATAATGCGATCTGAAAAAGACGCATCCAACTAAAAACGCGAACTGAAAAAGACGCGTCCAATAATGCGATCTGAAAAAGACGCATCCGGTTAAAACTGCGATCCGAAAAAGATGCAGACTGAGACTCCCAAGGAGGTCGCGATCTGAAAAAAGACACGACCGCATCACAGATCAGTCTAGAAGGCAAGCACTCTTCGAGCAAAAAAGAAACACGAAATATGGATAGAAGGAAATGAAATACACAACATTTCGAAAGATCAAAAGCTCCTTTCATTAATCAAGTGTTGTGTACAGGGGCAATCAAAAACCAAATATCTCAATGTCCTCTCAACAAAAATTACAGGAAGAATCCCTAGGATTTACACTTTAAGATCGGTTAGCTCGAATCCTATTACAAAATCAGAAGACTGGGATCGGTTAGGCATCAGCTTCCGCCTCTAGCTCATCCCTCAGGACCATAAACTCATCATCCTTCAGCTCAGGGTCCGGGGGCAAGGGCTGGAGGTCGCCATCAAGCGAGATATCCAATTTGCTGCGATCAAAAGACTCGCGAAACCCGCCAAGCTTTTCGACTTGAGACAGATAGGTCTCATAGCCCTTGGTGAACGAGTCCGCAGACTTGATCTCGAGAGCGATCGTGAAGGTATCGGTCTTCAAAAAATCATGAACCGTGGACATCCTAGAGCCGGCCAAGGCTCGATGATATTCTTCTATCGGAATGCGACCGGCTTGGCCTTCTTTCACCCCATGCTTGTGGCCCTCCACAAGGCCGACCTCACGCCCATCCTCGAATGCCTCCTTCTTGGCCTCCGCTAGAGCCACTTCCTATTCAGAGCAGAGGATCTCTCTCTCCTTCTTGGCGGCATCGAGCTCGGCTCGTAGCTTTTGGACTTCGTCGCCCAGGGCCAGCAGATTATTCTCCTGTTTGCGCTCTTCCTCGTCTCGCTCTGCCAACTGAGCCCTAAGATTCTGCACCTTTTGATCAGATTGGATAAAACTCCTTCGATAATGGGTGCACTTAAGACTCAGGCTCCGGGCGAATGTCATGACCTGCATAGTCGAAAACAACGAGTAAGAAGATCGAGCAGACAGAAAACCGAGATCGACCAGCCGATAGATGTACCTGGACTAAAGAGTGAGCTGCGAACTCCTCGAGCCGAATGGGGCTGTTCGTCACCAGCGACCCTTGATCGCGAACGGAAACGAAGGAGTTGTACAGCAAAAGTGTCGTTTCCTGCCTCGCCATAAAGGGACGAGCTCGACGTATCATCCCATTCGGGGGGCGGCACGTTACCTCGAAGAGCCGCCCGACTCTCTTCCCAGCATGAGGCGAGCTGTGCCACTCGCAAAAACTTATCCCGATCTTCTTCTACTGCGATCTTATCTGCAGCTTCCTTAGCCATCCTGCTCAGCACGCTCGGGCCACGCCATTTAAGAGGAGGAGGATGAGAAGGTTCTGCAGGTTCCTTGCCCTTGCCCTTGTCGCCGGGCCCCAACTTGGACTTGGGTCCGTGACCCTTCTTCGGCGAGGACCGCTTCCTCTTCTTAGACGCTCCTCAGAGGGAGGACCTTGGTGTCCTTGTTCGACCCCATGGTCACCACTAGCTTCGTCCAAATTCAGTTCCAACTCAGAGGAGTTGTAGCCGAGGTGACCACCATGGGCTGAAGGCGTCTCCTCACTATCAACCGGAATGGGCTGCTGTCCGGCCGGGGTCGCAACCGCTAGAGCTTTCGAGGGAACCGGGGCCGGTGGGTTAGGATCCGAAGAGCCTGCAACCCCTTTTCCCTTCTTCATCGCGTTCGAGGAACCTGCGACCTCCCCCCCCTTCCTCGATTTATTCTAAGAGGCGATCCTCCGCATAGCAGTGCGCGAGCTCATGATTATACTATCTGCAGAACAAGGAGAAATGAGTATATACAGACACAACAGCAACAAAGGCAACTAAACCGAAAGAAGAAAATCACCTAAGGACTCTTCGATATGGAGGGACGCTGGAGAGAGCCCAGATAATTGCAAAACCTTCTCAGTGAGAAGCTTCTTGGGATCGTACTTAGAGGACGTTAAACTCTTTATCTGATCGCCCTCCAGCCCCCCTCCACTCATTTTCGGGATAGGCTTATACTTGGTCCACTAATTTGTAAAGGGCCAGACTCCACTAGGAGGTCGAATGAAAATATAGCGATCTACCCAAGCCCCTACGTTCGACTTCAAGGCACTTAGATACCCGCAGTCAGGTTTGGCCGAGAGATAGAAAAAACTACGGCTACCAGATCGCTTCGAGGTAATAAAAGAATACAGACTCCAAAAATTGTCAAAACTGGGTTCTAAGCCTACGTATTGCATTATTACAACAAAAAGGATGATGTGGGTGAAAGAATTAGGGGAGAGTTGCATGGGACATAGCCCTAACTTCTTCAAAATTGCGGCTACCGGAGGAGCCAGAGGAAATCGCAACCCAGCATCAAGATGTTTGATAGAAAAGGCACTAAATCCCTCAGGAGGGCGGTGCATGCGATCGAAGGTAGCGGGGATGACGACATCAAAATCGGAGGGTATGTGGTATTTTTCCCTAATTTTATGGACGGGCACCCTAACTTTGCTAACTACAGCCTCCCAAGGGTTTTTAGCAAGTCGATCTTGGAATTTTGCAAGGGTTGAGGGGCCGGTTTGTTCATCGTTAAGTTTACCAACAGGAAACTTCTTGTTCCTCTTGGGAGAGGTAGTATACGACCCATGTGAAGACTTAGACACCGACCTAGACCCAGACCTTGATGACGAACCAGACCCGGACTCAAAAGAGGACCCAAAAGCAGACTCTGAATGAGACGAAGAGGATCCAGAACCAGATCGTGGCTTAGAGCCAGATCGCAACTTAGAATTCGAACTAGAGCTGGAAGACATTGTACCTTAAAGCAGGATGACTCTGGAAGCCGCAGATCGAATGCGAACTTGAAGTTGAAAGTCCTGGTCGCTTGAAGCCTATGCGTGAGGTAGAGCCAAGAGCTCAAATGGTGGGGTATTTATAGGAGGACCGCTCTGGAGAAACGCGCCGAAGGTCAACCGACGGGATTGCGCCACGTGTTAACGGTGACAGCCAATCGACGGACGTGACGGTTCGACTTCCTCAAAGGCAATGAACTTGCACTTTGAAAAAGTGGGGGAGTAATGATGGGTATACACATACCACCCCTGCAAAAAGACCAAAACACCCTTCATTAAGGGCATTGTAGTCATTTCGCGACTAGGATCCGCGTGTTTTGTAGCGGGCGGTCGCAGGAGACCCGACCCAGATCGCACAGACTGACCGAAGACCCAGATGATGACAACCGCTCGATCAGAACACACACCGATAAGATAAGGCCACGTGGCCCAGTACTGGACGTACAACTGTGTTCTATAAATAGACCCCGATGCGCCATAAATGAGGTAACTGTTGTGCATTAATTGAGCTTGAACTTTGAGATCGCATATATTTCTCTCGATCAACCTAACTTGAGCGTCGGAGGGTCATTGTCCGGGACGTGCCCAACGAGCTCACGATTCGTGTTTTATTCTCAGGGAACCCAAAATCTGGTTCGGAAGAGTTAATCCATCTGCTGTGAGATCGTCTCAGGAGATCGAATAATTCGACCCGGATCATTACTCTTCTTAAAATTTTCAGTAAGTAAAACAAAAAAAAGTATAGTATAAAAATAATTAATATATGATGGACATGTTGGTAATATTAAAAGATTATTGAGGGTATATTTGTAACTTTACCCTAAGATAGACCACAAGGACCTATACTCCACAACACCATAAAATTTCATATCTCACTATAAATACCCAAAATATTTTTTACTGCAGGTCTTTATCATTGATTTGACATATCATATACCCCAAAATTTCTCTCAGTAAGAAAAAAGAGCAAGACCTAGTGGTATTATTGTGTTGAGGTAATTTCTCATCAATCCCTTAGTAGAAACAACATCCACATCATTGGCGTCGTCTGTGGGAAAATATTACCCCAACACTGAGTATGCAAACTAGGTCTCAAGCCCGCGACGTCCATGAGGTGGACACTACCCGCGAAGCACAAATGATTGGAGCGAAACAAGACCCGCCTCATAAACAATCGCCACCTCGTTGGATATCCCCTTTACCTCATGAACAAGCTTCTATCAACGGGGAGAACCCCCCACCTCGTCAACAATCTCCACCCTCACCCTAGAGGAGAACACCCCCCCGAGGTTTCACCCTAAGAATCGATGGTACAGTTAACACAAGAAGCTTTGTTAGACTTGATTTGCGATGCATCCACTCTGGCAGCTACACATGCAGTAGCCCAATTTGTAGCACATCATCCCACGAATTCGCCCCTCCTTTCCCTCACAAAATTCGAAAATTATCCTCGATTCTAGAGGAAGAGGAGCAGAGGCAGGAAAAAGTGAACAACAGAATCTCTCGACTTGAGGTTGCTCAAACTCAAGAACACCCCCCCCCAATGAAGGCAACCTTTTGCCCCCCCACCGTCTAAGGGAACCGATGATCCTTATTTGCCATTGGTCATAGCCCCTCCGAGACGTAGCCTTCTCGCCCCCCCATCCTGGTCGAAGCACTTCCAGCAGGTGTTAAGGTCTCAAATCTATCGGAGTATGATGGAACAAAACACCTTTCAGGAGTATCCGTGACATGAATCGTAAATGCCCAAAAGTTCGTTAGCAAGGCAAGGTTCGGAGCGAAGAAAAGAAGGAAGCAGTCCTTCCGCTGCACTGGCAGTCAAGAAGGCAAAGAGTTGACTTCGACTTCCGAAGCGGCGCTTGGTATCATTCAGCTTGCGGCTCTCAGGATGGCTTTCTTGCATCAACACTCCAATGGAAAAAAGACCATTTAGACAAATTTTATGCCAAAATTGATTGGTATGATTTAAGTGACGCCGCTTACTACAAGGTATTCTGCACTACGCTCTCCAAGCGCGCCCTGGCGTGGTTCAACCAACTGTCCGCTGAAACTATTTCTAGCCTCGAGCAGTTGACATAATATTTTGTTTACATCATTTCTCCATGAATAAGAAAGTCCTGAAAACGACTGCATTCCTATTTACCATAAGCCAGAAGGAGAATGATCCCTTAAGAGACTATATGCAAAAATTTGTGGAGGCTAAACACGAAGTGCCTCATATCGAGCATGAGTTGTTGGCTAGCATCATTC
This sequence comes from Sesamum indicum, assembly GCF_000512975.1. NCBI lineage: Eukaryota > Viridiplantae > Streptophyta > Magnoliopsida > Lamiales > Pedaliaceae > Sesamum > Sesamum indicum. The sequence goes on from NW_011628190.1 coordinate 13,935, forward strand.
AACAAAACTTGCTCCCCAGAAGATTCTAGAAAACCTCTAACACTTTGGAAGACTTACTCATGCGATCACAAGAATATATTAGGATCGAGGAGTCCAATGCTTCGGACCCTTCCATTGCCGTCAAGAGGAAAGGCAAAGAGGAAAAGAAAGAACCGAAGAAGAACGAGGGACGCAAGCACTTACCTTTGGCGGGGTTCATGCTCTACACCCCCTTGAATGCTTCTAGAGGTGAAATATTAGTCCTACAGAGCAATAAGGGCTGATCAACCAATGGTCAAGGAAGAAAAAGAATAACTATAAGAGGCTCAAATCCGATAAATATTGCCGTTTTCACCGTGACAGAGGACTCACAAAAGAGGAATGCCATCATCTGAAAAATTAGATAAAGAAACTGATTTAATGCTGTTACTTGACAGAGTACGTAAATCAACATCTCGGAGGGGCAGCATTCGAATAAGGACTGAGTTGCCAACTACAAGATTCAACTCTCACTCAGCCACTGAAGGATGACAAGTTCCCCACAGTAGGCGTTATCGCAGTGATCTCAAGAGACCAACAGGGGGAGACTTGGCCAATGCGGGAAAGGCGCTAACTCGTACAACTAGGGGAAACCACGGGAAAACTCCCATGTAAGTCTATAATATTAGTTCAGACAAGTCAGAAGAAATTTCATTTGGCCCGTACGATATAGACCCTCGTAGAAATAAAAAAAATGATGCCCTCATCATCTCGGCCACCTTCTCTAATTCTGGGTCAAGAAAGTGTTGGTAAACAATGGGAGTTCAGCAGATATTATATTCTATGATGCATACGTCCAACTAGGAATTGACAATGCTCACACCCCGCTTATGGGTTTTAGTGGTGGGATGGTCGCGCCGTTGGGGGAGGTTGCATTGCCAATGTCCCTCGGGTCATACCCCTAGAGGTCTACCAAAATGGTCATGTTTCTCGTGGTCAAGGTCTCGCCCGCCTACAACATCATCTTAAGGAAGCCAAGTGCAAATCTTTTCCTAGCCATAACATTCACTATACATGAAACTTAAATTTTCCACTTCAGAAGGAATTGGTGAGGTCATAGGAGATGAATGGATGGCGAGAGAATGCTATGTAAACAGTCTGAGAGATCACGAGAAAAACTAGGGGGAGCCCACTTGCTGACAAAGGAACAAAGAGGATAGTCAACCCTGAACACGAGATAGGGGACATCCTTGAAGACCCCTTGCGAAAATCGGAGAGAGGAGAGACGAAGCAGTTGAGGAATTGAAAGTAGTTAACCTCGCCTGTCGAGGGGAAGGCAAGGAAAGATAATAGAAATAGGCATGACGATGAACCTTCCATCTGCAAGTGCTTGATATAGTTCCTCAAAGAAAATAAAGAAGTGTTGGCATGAAACATGACGGACCTCTGTGAGATTTCACTTGATATCATTACCCACTGCTTCAATATGAATCCAGACGCGAAACCAGCAAAATAAAAGAAAAGGATGTTTGGAGCGAAAAGAACTTAGGCGATAAAGTAGGAGGTAGAAAAATTGCTTAAGGCCAAGTATGTGCGGCCAATGCAGTACCCCGAATGGCTGGCTAATGTGGTCTTGGTTCCAAAGCCGAACGGAAAATGACACTTATGCATCGGCCCCACGGGTTTGAACAAGGCGTGCCCAAATATCCCTTCCCTCTCCTGCGGATCGACATGTTAGTCTATTCTACTTCCAAATTTGAGATGTCAAGTTTCTTAGGCGCATATCAAGAGAATAACCAAATAAGCACCTGAAGACCAAGACAATGCTAGTTTTGTCACGGATCAGGGGGTCTTTTGCTATAATGTTAAGCAGTTCGGCCTAAAAAATATGGGGGTGACATACCAGTGACTTGTCAATCACATGTTTCGAGACCAAATCTGCCGAAACATGGAGGTATATATAGATAACATGCTAGTTAAGAGTATAAAGGAACAAGACCACATCAAGGACTTGCAAAAATATTTTCAAATACTGAAGTCCTTTGACATGAAACTAAATCCTGTTAAGTACACCTTTGGGGTGCGAGTGGGAAAGTTCTTAGGATACATAATATCTGAGAGACGGATTGAGGCTAACCCTGAGAAAATTAGCATTATCATGGACATGCCACCACCCTATTCGATCAAAGATGTGCAAAAACTCGCAGGTAGAATTGGCAGCTTTAAATCGATTTATCTCAAGGTCTGTAGATAAGGGCCTCCCATTTTTCAAGGTCCTTCATGGAATGCAAAAGTTTGAGTGGACCAATTCCAGCCAAGAGGCGTTCGATGTGTTAAAAGGGTACTTAGTCTCACCGCCTTTGTTGATAAAGCCTAAGATGGGAGGAATTCTATACCTCTACTTGTCTGTTTCGAAGAGTGGCGTTAGTTCGGTCTTAGTATGACAAGAGGGCAAAGGTACAAACCAGGTTCTCTCAAATTGAGAAGTTAGTTCTCTCCCTAGTAGTTGCAGTAAGGAAATTGAGGCTTTATTTTCAGTCACATCAAATAATCGTATTGACAAACCGTCCCTTCAAGCAAGTCTTATACAATTCGGAGTTATTGGTAAAAATGGTCAAGTGGGCGATGGAATTAAGTGAATTCGATATCGAGTTCCCCCAAGATCAATAATTAAGGCACAAATGCTAGTTGATTTCATCGTCAAGTTGGCACACAATGAGGCGAGCATCTCCGCACATGCTCGGAACTTGTATGTTGATGGATCGTCTGCAGTGGTGGGCAGTGAGGTAAGAATAGTTTCGGAGAGCTCTCAAGGAGGTAAGTTGGAGTACCCCACGTTAAATAACGAGGCGTTCTTAGCAGGACTTAAATCTTGTCATCGGAGCAAAAAAGATTGTCATTTACAATGACTCACAACTTGTAGTCAATCAAATCCAAAGTTCCTATGAGGCATGAGGGGAAAAATGGCCAGGTATCTCCTGAAAGCGAAAGACCTACTCGATAAATTTGAAAAGTCGTATTTAATACAAGTGTCAAGAGCAGAGAACGCCATTGTCGATCAACTGGCTAAATTAGCAAGTTCAATGATGGCGACCCAAAGTAGGAGAATCACCTTTCTCTCATCAGATAGGATCGTAGTGGAGCAACAAGTGGAAATTTTGACACAAACTTGCTGGTTCCGAGCTGGAAAAAGATATTGTGAAATTCCTCATTAAAGGGGCCACACTCGAAAAACCAAGAGAGGCAAAAGCTTTACGAGTGAAAGTAGCTCGCTTCGTAATGACCGATGGGGAACTATACAATCGTGGCTTCTCACAACTTTTCTTGAAATAGCTAACTCCCAAGGAGTGAAACTACGTCTTGCGGGAAACACATGAGGGAATTTGTGGAAACCGCCTCAAGGGAGAAGCCTTAGTAGGAAAAGTTGTGACACAAGGCTTCTTTTGACCAACAATGCTCCAAGATGTCCATGAGATGGTAAAATGTTGTCGCGCATGTCAAGAGCACGCAAACATCAATCACCAACCAATTGCACTAATGCAACCCCTCGAGAGCCCTTGTCCATTCGATCAATGGGGTATGGACTTAGTTGGACCATTCCAGCAAGTCGCAGGACAAAGGAAGTTCTTGATTTTCGCCATCGACTACTTCACAAAGTGGGTAGAAGTTGAACCCTTGGCCAAAATAATACAAAAATAAGTGATTAAGTTTCTTTGGAAGAATATTGTGTGCCTTTTTGGCATCCCTCGCGCTTTAGTATCCCATAATGGGGCCCAATTCTCAGGAAAGAAACTCAAATGGTGCAAGAGATTAGGGATCAAACAACTCTTCTCTTCAGTTAGTAACCTGCAGGCAAATGGTCAAACCGAAGTCACCAACCAGATGATCCTCCAACACCTGAAGACTAGGTTGAGTTTGGCTAAGGGAGCTTGGGTGGACGAGCTTCCCAACGTTTTGTGGGCATTCCGAACGACGCTAAGGACTGCCATTGGGTAATCTCCTTTTACTCTCTCATATGGGATGGAAGCCATGGCAGCGGAAAAAATCGGAGAGCTCAGCTGGCGAGTAAAATACTATGACCCAACCTCCAGTGTACAAGGCTTGATGATTGGCTTGGATTTTGTGGACGAGGCAAAAGTCAAGCCATGAAACTTCCAAGTGAGGAATTTGGTGTTGAGGAAAGCCCTTACAAAGTTGTGGAGATCACTAATGAGGGAGCCTACAAGCTACAACAATTGGACGATAGGAATATTCCCCCTACACATGGAACGTTGCAAATCTCAAGAAGTCTTATTCTTAAGTTCATATAGTAGGAGAAATTTCCCCCTTTTTGTCTGTTACACTTGCGATGGGAGGGATAGAATAGGAGGTTAACTTTCCGCTCCCTTACCTTTTACTTTGAATTTTTTCGTTTTTGCATCCCTTAGGAACTTTGTAAGTTTGTAACAACTCTCAAGTAATGAAGTTAATTTCTCCATTGTAGTTTCAAATTTATTTGACATTAAGGTCTCGGAGGTTACACGAGGTCCTTAGAAGCAATCCTTAGTTGCCGTGGGACCCCATAAAGGGCACCCCCCCCCCCCCCGCCCCGAGATCCTCAACAATATTGGTCCGAAAAACTTTGCCCCCCTTGAGGTTGGTAAAAGACCAACTTTAGGACCTAAGCAAAACCACTCCTTGAGGCAACGGGTGTCAAAACTAAACCCAGTACGACCAACTACATAAGATCTAAATAATGTTGATTACATAACAAAACATCCAAATACATAACCAACTACATGGAAAAATGTTAAAATACATAGCAGATCACATGTTGGGAAAAGCTGACTGAAATACTACGCAAGCCATGGTCATTCATAAATATTCTAGACGCTACACAAAATAATTTAAGTAATGGGCAGAAACGTAATTTATGAAATGCCTACATACTATGGAAAACAACTACGCATCACCCGTCCCCATGGTCTTGGGGGCTCCATCGCGAGTCGCTTCCTCCTCTTCTTCTGACAGATTCAGGTCAAAAAGATTAATATCCTCCTTAGTGACTTGCCCTTTCTCGCGGAAGGCTCGATGGAAGGTACAACGACATGATTGAATCGTATCCTCATAGATGGGAGTAGTCCTACCAGTCACAATAGTCTCGAATTCATTAGAAGCCTGGAATTTGGAGATTGCCTCATTTCTCGTCTTGTTGATGAAAGCAATGCCAGATGCAGATAGGCTTGGGAATGAGTCGAGCTCGAGCTCGACACTGCATTCTCGAGCTCGAGCCGATGAGCTCAACTTAGTTTTAGTATAGGTTTCTTCATTAGCAGAATGCCTTTCTCCTTGTTGAAGAACTATGAACTGAAAATGACTAACAGAAACAAACAATCCAGAAAAAACACCAGTTCATATTGAGCTCAAATATGTAGAACAACACAGAACTAACAGAACAAAATCCACATTTTGCATATCACAAGAAACAAAATCTCGTAAAACTTGGGTGTGGGACAAGTTTCTTTATCATTCAACAACAGACATTTCTTTGACTTTCTGCAATAGAAAACCCTTCTCTTGAAATTTCTTACTTTCCCATCATTGAGTGGGGTGAACAATATCCATCAATTCAACTACAAAACAAAAAACAAGAAAGCCATTCGCAAAGTAGAAGAAGCTGAATTTGCAACAAAAAAAATTGACAATCCTGTCAATTGAGAGAGAGAGAGAGAGAGAGCAGAAAATCAATTACCCTATTCCGGGGTTGGGGTTGTCGTTGAAATGGATGTTGGTAGAGCCTTAAACCCTTAACAGAGAGTGCGAAGAGGTTTATCCACAAGATGGAATGGAGCATTTCTCACTTTACTACCTCAACTTTTCAATTTTTCTGAAAAGGTCCCTCAACTTTCAGAACAAGAAAAATAAGGCTTACTTATTTATTTATTATTAAGAATACACAAATAAGTTTTTTTAAAACCTATAACACTTTTGTGTCAAGTCGTGGAAAGTTGGCACACTTCGTTTTTTAAAAATAAACCCCTGAAGTATCTCCTCTTTGTTGGGCTTGTTGTCTTTCAAGCGTTTGTAGCCAATCCATCTTGTGTTGAATACGTGATGTTTAGTTTCCAACAGGATGTGTACAGATATAAATAGTAGTGTCATGAACCAACTCAGATTTCAGGACATCCCAATAATCTTTCGACATCAAAGGTTCAAAAGATTTAGAATATGTATTTCTGTAAGTTATTAGATCATAATAATCCTCAACCATAGATGCAATATTAATCATGCATGCAATGCATACTTTTTGAGCATGAGAGAAAGGGATGCCAAATTGAGTCCACTTGCCACGTGAACATACTCGGTTGGCAATTTTGACAACATGATTACTGATTTCATGTCCATATTGGCATTTTGTAATGACCGAAATGGACTATTGAAATTGATAATATCTCATGATCGCATGCTCAACAGATTTTTCATGCCAATGTATAACATCTTGTATGCAAAAATCTTCCGTAGTTGATTGTTGCTCAACATTACACCACTCTTCGCTGACCTCTCACAAAAATAATAGACAGAACGAGTAAGTGTTATTTTGACTATTGTTGTCACCAACAGGCGGCGAGTCCCTTTTAAAACTCCATTGATGCACTCTGACATGTTGGTCGTTAGAATACTGCATCGCCATCCACCATGAGAAGTTGCCCATTTTTTCTTGTCAATCTGGTCTAAGAATGCAAATACTTTTAGTTCGTGGCTCTTATCTTCTTCATAATTCGATTTAACTTTCTGATTTGTTATTCAGAGCCAACTCTCCAACAAAGATCCTAAAAAATTTCACATTCTTATTATGATTGTTGAAATTAGAATACACGTGCCTCAAGCAATACTGATGCACTTCATGAGGTGGCACAAATTATGAACTTGCGTGTACTTCTCTAATGATACCGGGGTAACAGTACAAAATAAGACACATCCCAAGCTGCCCTTTTTTAGTATGTTTTTTCAACTGTTGAAGAAACCACTTCGAAGATGAATAGGATTCTTCATCGACAATTGCAAATGCAAGAGGGAGTACTTGTTGATTCCCATTCATGATAGCTGTAATCAACATATTGTGAATGTACTTTGTGTATAAATGAGTTCCATCTACACTGATGACTTTGGGACAGAATATGAACCCTCCAATACATGGTTTGAACTCACAAAAGATGTATCCTATCACATATGCACTAGTTGATCGTTGGAAGATTTTGTGCTCCCATTCAATAATAGTTCCTTCATTAAATATTTTAAGGGTTCCCATGAATTTAGGTAGCTTTCGAACTGAGCTCTCTCATAAACCATAAATAATTTCATGGGCCATTTTTAAACTATACCATGCCTTTATAGTATATCGAACTTTGTGAGAGTCATTTTGGATCTTCAGTTTCACAAGTATTGCATTTTTTTAAAAAAAAACATATTTTTATGAATGGATAGAAGAGCAATATACGGTCCACGTGATGGAATTATGTTGTCCCAACAAGCACAATACAAATCTGATGATATTCTTGATGGTGACTTTAATGATGTACTGAAGGCAAAAACGTGCAGGTGATGCCTTTTGGAACCACTCCCAACAACATAATCTTCTTATTCGTGTGCAACAAATATTAAACCTGATAGAATTTTATGATGTTTATAGGTGAGGAAGACTAATATATGATTGTCATCTTATCACTGCATTGGTGGAGAGGTGGCAATCCGAAATACACACTTTTCACCTTCATGTATGGAAGCCACAATTACCCTACAATAATTTGGGCACTCCCAATAGATGGCGACCCCGTGATAGGAGTTGATCTCGACTGAAATACTATTGAATGGCGTGACTACTCCTAACGTATTTAGGTTTCCGGACAAATGCAATAGTGTTAAAGGGTTAATGATTGCAAACTAATGCAATTATATCTCACATAGCATAGGTTGAAATTACCCCCAACACATCGCACGAAATTATTGTACAGTATGCACATGCAATTGTGTTGCTCCTACTGGGTGGAGTGATGTGTCCTTATTCATCAGGAAACCTAAAACCTTTACTATATCTTACAAATTATATCGTAAATTATGCAATATCAACACCAAGGCAAAGCTGCAGTTGGTAGTGCGTTGCAGTTGTTATAGGTAACATTGCATTATTAAATTTGTAGACAGATATTTTTTAGAAAATATTAAAGTGATAATACAAGTTTATATTATTTTTGCAGATTTGGGTCTGGTCACGTATCACTTTGCCTTGGACTTGATGCTAAACGTGTATATATGGGTCAAATTCAAACAGATAATAATCGTTTGCTTCCAGCAGCACCATATGGTGCGATATTGAACTGTGAGCACAACTTCATCCGAATAGTACAAACAACCATCCAGATCATAAGAGATATATTGGATGGGATGCAATCTGAAAAGGTATCTAATATTCAAGACATTATGTACATCTATACAAATATTAAATGCACATTAATTTGCATCGTTTCATTTCTAATAGTTTATTTGGCAGTTGTATGATATGTACTCAAATGTCATTATGGCCTACGCAGTTGATTTTAACCCCTAACTGTGAAGACCAACATGTCCTTTAATATTCTATGCAATAGTGAAAATTCATCATCCCGAAGGGGTCCTTCGCCAATTCGAAATGAGGCAAAATATTCCAGAAGCGACAGATTCTCGAGGCATGAGCTTGCACAAGATCTTCTGTAAAAATTGTACGGGCATAGATTGGAACCTACAACACATACAATACATCACTTGATGATACAAATGATATGACATGGTTGTACAGAGGCCACTCATTTCCAACAGAAGAGATACAAAATGAGGGTATTGAAAATGATACAACAACATAATATATCATTTCGTGTCATCATCTACTGACAGGCGTGAAAAAAGCGGATACCAACCTAGAGATGCACCTATGTTGCAAATTGTGGTATGCTATATAATATCATATACTTTATTTTAAACTCTCTTTTGAAATTAAAATTGATTATTTTTCTACGTTTTTCAAATAGAAGAGGTAAATGCCCTGAGATGAATTTGTTAATCTACACCACCAGATATTGAGGATAAATGCCCTTATGTAATGGTTCGCACACATAATACAAATTATCAAGGGAGCCCTAACACATCAGCCACAACAAATTGCAACGTCATCCGATAATACTCCCATTACATCCCACATGCAAGAAAAGTTTTAGCCGAATGTCTATTGGTTCAATTGAACATGATGATATTGGAGTGGATAGAGCTGGTCTTTACAGTGTACACGCCTCAAGATTACTATGTGCCTCAACCGCCACAAGATGATTGATTTCCATCTGCTCTATATATGCCAAGCCATGCAGAAGTTTATTCTTTACATGTAGATTTTGACCTTGACCTTAGCATTAATCAATTATATCCACTAGGAGATAACATTTCACCAATTTCGTTTCCATAACTTAGTGTATATCGTGATTATGTGGAGTCTAATTCTGCAGCTTCATTAAGTCGGTTACACATTAATTTCGATGGTGATGATAATGATGAATAAATGAGGCAATAAAAAATGTGGGTGAGTAAATAAGAGGAGTGATTATTTAAAAACTGTGAAAAAAAAAGAAAAATTAAGGAATTGCAGTGGATTTGGAATGTTTAAGGAATTGAGTGGCACCACGTTTTTAAAATGCGGTGCCTCAATTTTTCTATAAACAAAAAAATTATATGTCACCGCGGTCACTGACCGTAGTGACAAAATTTATAAAAAAAAATGATTTTTTTAAGTCACCGCTTATTTAAAAAAAAATATTTAATATCAAATGAATAAAAGCATTGTGAATTCATATTGTAACTTGGTGTCAATTGCAATTGTAATTAACATTTGTGAATTGAGCCAATTTAACCCAATTCACAAATTTTTTTTTATTTTTTTATAAATTAATTATATCTGATTAATTTTTAAAATTATATTAATTTTAAAAATAAATGAAACATACAAATGTAATACTGTATATTTTTCTGTACAATTTTAAAAAAATACAATGAACCATAATGATAAGTTTGCGACAGTGTTGGAACCCTTCGATTGAAACCCGAGGCCAGATTCAAAATTTACGAAAAAATGCAAGTAATTCTTGTGATACTATAAGTGTATAAATTATTATCTTATAAAAAAAATTAGCAATTTACTTTCATTTATTTTTTAAAATACAACAATTAATGAAGTAATTTAGTTTATATTTAACATAAATTATTATTTAAATATAAAATAAATTACTTTATTATATTTAAAATAGTAATTTATCTCATTGTATATAAAATAATTTATTTTTTAAATACAAAATAAATTAATTTATTTATTATTATATTTTAAAAAATAAATTGCTAATTTTTTATATAAGATAATAATTTATACATTTATAGTATCACAAAAATTACTTGTACTTTTTTTCTAAATTCTGACTTTGGCCTCGGATTTCAATCAAAGGGTTCCAACACTGTCACAAACTTATCAATATAGTTCATTGTATTATTTTAGAATTATATAAAAAAATATACACTATTACATTTTCATGTTTCATTGTATTTTTAAAATTAATACAATTTTAAAAATTAATTTATAAGAAAAAATATAATTTGTGAATTGGGCCATTCACAAATGTAAATTGCAATTGACACCAAGTCACAATGTGAATTCACAATGCTTTTATTCATTGGATATTAAATTATTTTTTTTTAAGATAAAAGCAGCCATCGCAGTCATTGACCGCGATGGCTTAAATTTTTTTTTTTTTTTTTTAAACTTTGTCACCGCTGTCATTTTTTTTTTTCTTAAAAAGAATTTGTGGCACCGCGTTTTGAAGCGCGGTGCCACTCAAATCCTTAAATATTCTAGATTCACACTATTTTCTTAATTTTTAAATAATTTTCTTAAATAAGAAGACTTTGGTGTCAGTGCCCCAAACACAATTGTGGGACTGACGAACATTTTTAATATTTGTATCTTTATTGTAATATATGTAACAAATGATTGTAATTTTTATAATTGATTAATTATTTAGATTGATTGTAATTCAGAAAAATATTTAATTTATAATTAAATAGTTTTAATATATATACATATATTTAAAAAGAATAAATTTTTTTTGTGTCAAGTCGTGGACAATGCTATAGGATTTAAAAAAAATATTATTGTGTAATTTTTTAATAATAAATAAATAATTAATCCAGAAAAATAAAATGGGAAGAAAATATTATAATTTTTGTAATTTTAGGATTATTATTTTTTTCTCCATTTTTTATTATAAAATAAACACATCCATACCAAAATAATTTTAAATAATTAAAACATTTTAAAATTAAACTTGAAACCTATTAATATAAATACATGTTAAACAATGACAAGAATGAAATATTTGTTTTAATGTCAATAATGTAAAATAAAAAACGCCGTTCCTAATTATATTTTCGCTAATCAAATATAATTTTTCATTTGTGCATCTATCTTGCAATATTTCTTCTGAATATGGCACGCGTGACTCACGTGACTTAAAGTGCCATTATCATCTATTTTACGTGTCCGGCTCTTCCGGGCTTTAAAACTTCCATTTCTGATAAGTCGCATGTGGTGGCATAGGCATGTCATAGACTAGTTGACGGATGTCGCCCTCCAATTCAATCTCACACAAAGAAAGGATTTCAATATTTGAAGTTTGAAATTGCAAGAATTATGGGAATGGTGAAGAATGGAGGATTGTCTCTCTTTCATGGATCATTTGCAGCTCCTCCACCTAACCCGTCAAGAAGGAAACTTTACCTGTTTGCACAAGCTACTACTCCTTCAAGAACCCAAGTACTTACTTCTTTCTTTCTCCTTTTTAGTAGATTTTTACTGTTGTTTCTTGTCCTTTTATCCCATTGTTCTTTTTTCTTTTCCTGATTTTTTCACTGTGGAAAAATGGGTTGATTATTACAGTTACAGATGAACTAGTAGCTTATAGCATGTGGGTTGTGGTTCTTTTGTGTTCTCCCGAGTTGCCCATGAAGCTTAATTGGAATTGCTCTGATATTGTAGAGGATAATGGAGAGTATACCAGTAAGTGGGGAGGTTGGCGGGGCTGGTGGTGCGTACTCATATAATGCTCTGAAAAGATTGGATAGCCTGTGGTCTAGCATTTGCAATTCTTCACCAGGTATATATATACACTACTCCCAAGCATTAATCTTTATTATTATATGTTTAACAGTGAGTGGCATAATAGAGGATTAAAGTGAACTTTGATTTTCAGTTGTCCAAGAACCGCCGCAAGTGGTTTCTGAAGTTCCCGGTTTATTTCAAGAATCTGAACGGATGGAGAGATGCAGCGATATGTTTGATGTCATAGTGTGTGGCGGCACTTTGGGAATTTTCATTGCTACTGCATTGAGTTCTAAAGGTCTTCGAGTTGGGATAGTGGAAAAGAGTATATTGAGAGGGGTACTTCTAGTTTCTGGCAGGATTTGGACATTAGTTAATTGCTGGAGGATCTCATGATCATTGAAAATTGCTATCTAGCTTTAACTTTTTCTTTTACTGATTGCCAGAGGGAACAAGAATGGAATATATCTAGAAAAGAGCTTTTGGAGCTCGTTGAAGTTGGTGTTCTGACAAAAGGTGACATTGATCATGTTACGGCTGCCAGCTTCAATCCTGTATGTTCCTCATATAGTCATATGTTAACTAGCATCTTCTAAGTCATAATCTTCTGTTGGGTATCATGACTGTCTGTCCATGTTGTAGTGATCATAATACATGCATCACTATCCTATAGGACATTATATTATATATGAAGTATTTCGTGATAGTTGATCAACGAAAGGAGCATCAAAGATCTTGAAAAAGAAAGTGGAGTCTACTTCTCTTAGCTTATATAAGCGCCCAACATCTTATTTTTGAATTACAGCTCTTCTAAAAAAATTTCCCCAGGGCTCTACATTATATTAGCTCTTAATCATGTTACTAGTACGACATAATCTAAGCCAACGACCCTTTGCATGAGGTGCTATCGCAGAAGCTTTTACACCAATTTTGGGAATTATAGAATTTCCCATTTTGCTTTCATTTCCCTTTTTGAACTGTTTATATTATATGTGCTCTTATTGGTCTCTCACATTGAATTGATTTTGATTCTTAAGTAAATATGTTTTTGCATCATTATACTTCTCTTTTTCCCCTGTTAGATTCTTGGTTGTACAGTTGGAGTTTTGTGCGTATCTTAATTGACACTGAAACTGCCATTTCTGTATGCTGATGGTTCAGGAGAGGTTCTTTATAATGCGACCTGATTTCTCTTGTTTCATGTAAACTTTGCAGAATAGATGTGGATTTGAAGGGAAGGGTGAGATTTGGGTTAACGACATTCTTAATCTTGGAGTTTCGTAAGCTTACCTTTATATTCTTATATTTATTTAATTATTTCATAATCTTCCCTGTATGCATTCAACTGTAGCAGTTCAAGCATGACCTGCTGCAGTTTTCAATCGGCTTCTAAATTTTTGTGGAAGTTATAGAAAATCAGGTTTTGAGCTACATATATGTCCAATCTATACTCTTAAGGTGTTCGTATTTGCCGTTAGCCTCAGAGTGGTAAAGCCAGACAATTATTATTTGGAAATAAATAACACAAGAAACTTGTCTGTTGTTGTTCTACAATTTTCCATGGTACGCATTGTTAAACCACATTTTCTATTGGTATGTAAAAGGTAAATAATATGGTTAGTATTTGGAGGAAAATTAGTTTGTTTAGTTTATATTTGTAGAAAACAACGCTTTGGTAATAGTTTTCTTGAACTTATGGCTTGATGGAAAATGTAAGTGGACTTAGAGTAGTTTGAGGAATTGTTGATGGTGGTTTTTCTTCTTTACTTCTTCACAATAGCTCATATTTATTGCTTCAGTTAGAATATTCTTGAATTTGTTTCTAGCTTACAAACAAGATTTTTGTGGCTGAAATTAAGGGCTTTCTTTGGATGCCTTTGACAATCTAGAAATCTCTTTAACTTCTACTCCTTACAGTGTTTTTTTGATATTCCAACCATTTCGGGTAGGTCCTTGAGTTTGTTTCGTGGAAGTGCCTTGGTAAACATATATGCGAGTTGCTCATCTGTTTTTCAGTTTGTGCTTAATGTCCCCTCTGCTAATCGCTTCTCATGGCAACGTGTCCTGTCCTATTGTTATGCACTGTATTTATTTTAGTACCTTTGCTGATTTTGTTAGTGCGGTAGATTATGATGTGCTCATCTTGTTTCTCTTCAATGTCTTCAACAATATAGCATCTACTTATCTTCTACACTTGATTTGAACGTTGAAGACATTGGTGACATTTGACATCTGTCAGAATATCTCTTAATTAGTGACAACTCAGTTTTACCTTTAATTTTCTTTGTCATTGTAGGCCGGGCAAGCTTATAGAAACCATGAGAATGCGTTTCACTTTCCTTGGTGGTATTATCTTTGAAGGTTGCAGTGTATCTCACATATCAGTATATGAGGATTCAGCTGTAAGAATACCTATGAATTGCAAGCCATGAAATAGCAGAAGTGTGGTCGTCTGTGAAGCCTATTTAAAACACATTGATCTAGCTCCTATTTTAAGGAGAAAAATAAAATAAAATAGGCACCAACTTTTTTTCCCACCCCATGGATGGCATGATATCCTAAAACTAAGAGGTCTAATTGGAATTTGCATTCGTAAGAGTCATGAGGTTGGTGTGAATATTCTCTGTACCTTCCTATGGATATACGATTTAATATATCTTTCATGTGTTATATATGGAGTAATGGCTTTTGGTGAATGAACTGTAGGAAGTCTAATGATAATGAGGACAAGCCAGTGTACTCCACTTGTTAGTTCATTTATTTTTCTTAAGATTTTTTTTTTTCATTTTCTGCAGGTCCTAGAACTAGCAGATGGAAAGATTTTATCATCACGTCTGATTATTGATGCAATGGGAAACTTTTCTCCAATTGTAAAACAAGTTGAGTTTTCCTTTTATAATACCGATTCTCTTTACCTTCATGTCATTCTTTTAAGATTGTGCTTGCCTAAGTCTGAAATATATGTATTGGTGAGACATTACCTATATGTTGAAGAGTTAACATTACATCCCTCCTTTGATGGACCATACAATCAAGATAAAATCAGTACATTGTTTTAAGTGAAAACACTTAGAACATGGTAACAAGTCTTCTCTTATAGTTACGTTTCAGCTAGTAGATGTATTCCATCTATACGATAAACAAAACTCCCAATTAAAATAAAAAACATTGTTTCATCTGGTGGCATTTCATTTTAAATTAGATCCTTTCATTCAAACTGAGTTGCTTATATTCTGTCACATTCATGGAAACTGCTTCTGATTCATTCAAACTTTGACAGATTAGACGTGGAAGAAAACCAGATGGCATTTGCCTTGTTGTTGGATCTTGTTGTCGTGGTTTTACAGAGAATTCTACAAGTGATGTGATATATAGTAGTGCTTCAGTGAAGAGGGTTGGTCAGTCAGAAGCACAATATTTCTGGGAGGTCTAATGAGTTTCATGTCTTCTTTCCCTTTTGATATATCCTCGCAACTGTTCTGGAGTGAAAAAGAGTCCCTAGATATAATATAGCTAGCTGTGTTTTCAGGCATTCCCTGCTGGCTCGGGTCCCCTTGACCGAACTACATATATGTTCACCTACCTTTACTTTACCCGGGGGTGTCCCCTATTGGAAGAGTTACTGGAAGACTACTGGGACTTAATGCCAAAGTATCAGGTAATATTCTCAGCCAGCGCAGCCCAACATTCCATTTGTAATTAAGTTCTTTTGAAAGTAGTTGTTCATACTACAATTGCAGTATCTGTCTGGGAGCATAGCTCAAATCACTTGCTAAACTAGTTGAGACCACATACCAAATCAAGATTTGTTCAGTGGCTGTTATACGGGATTCTATCTCAAGTAGAGAACTCAACGACGGTGAATACCGAAGCATCCCCCGAAACCTGTAAATTTTGTACCACACATGTTCTTGTGTTTGATTTTCCTCTCTTTTTTGACACATTTAATAACTGTCTTTCTGCGGTCGATTGTTGTAACTTCATTGCAGTGTCTCCCTTCTGATCTCAAAACAAATTAGTACTTGATAAATATATAAGATTTGATCTTTGCATATACTTATATACATCTTAGATAGTTAAAGAAGAAAGGAGCTGGAGTAGTCTTGCTTTCAATTCTTTTTAGCTACTTGATATCATGTAATTGGATGAAACTTCACAGGGAGTGTCCCTCGATGATCTGGATGTTTTGAGAGTTATATATGGCATTTTTCCAACATATCGTGACAGGTAAACAAATACATAAACCATACATTAATACTTGATCATTTTTAAGGTTTAATAACTTTTTTTAAGTAGTTAAATTACTTATCTGACTTTTCTCTTATTCCTGTTGTCTGTATATTGCTTTGGGCCGACCCTACAGTCCATTGCCAGCAGCATTTGATCGAGTTCTACAGGTGTTTTACCTGACATCTTTCCGACCTCAATATATTATGCTTATTACATCAAATCCCACTGAGTATGACCTCTACAGTTTGGGGATGCTAGTGGTATACAATCACCGGTTTCTTTTGGTGGGTTTGGGAGCTTGACAAGGCACCTTGGGCGATTATCAGTTGGTACAAAATAGTATATCGCATATCTTGATTTTCTGCCTAACATGTTATCATTGTGGTTACGAGAATAAAATAAGAAGATCAAGAACGTCAGGTACTGATCTACTTTATATCTTTTTACGAGGTTTAAGGCATACATGAAGCAATCAATAGCAATTTTTTGGATGCCCAGAGCTTATCACTGTTAAATCCATATATGGTCAGTACATCTGCCGTTTCGCTGCATAACCCTTCAATGCTTATGCTGCTCATCTATTGATTAACTTCATATGCAGCCTAACTTAAGTGCGTCTTGGCTGTTTCAAAGAGCCATGTCAGCCAAAAGGCAGTTCGATGTTTTGCCTACTTTCATAAATGAGCTTCTATATGCCAATTTTGAAAGCATGCAGGTAAATTTTGTTTTTTTGGGGGCAAAATGAGTTTACATGGTTATTTCATTATTTCTCACTAACTTGTATTCTTCATCGAATATATATTTGCTTTGGCCAGAAACTAGGAGATCCAGTGCTCAGACCTTTTCTTCAGGTTAGTCTTTTTTCTCATTGTGTACTGGAAATTCCATCTGATAAGAGAACTAATCTGAGCTGCACGTCTATTTATCAACACAGGACGTCATACAGTTTTGTCCTCTTGTGAAGACGTTAGGCCTCGTGATGCTGACTCGACCTCTAATTATACCATCAATATTTAAGCAGGTACTCAGTAATATGAATGGTCGATCATTTTTCTATTCAATATCAGCCCACTGCCTTATATATATGTAGTAGTGCGTATATGTGTGTGTGCATGTTTGGGATGGCCAGATGGGGGGCTACATGAATAACAGACAACTAAACCCTTTCAGCACACTGCTGTATTCTACAAAAGTCACTTCTGTGGTATATATACATAGATTACTCATTAAAGTATGGAGTCTGGCTCAACGTCTTTGTTGCCTATTCGAACGTGGGGCCCCGAGGAAATTCTTTTGGCATATATGCACTTTATTTTTAAAGACAAACTTGTAATTTTTCTAGTTCCTAGTGTCATGGACTGTTGCTAGATGACCACCATGGTGACGGGCTTTCTTGATTGAGGGTTAATCAACAATTATTAATTAATTTGAATTTAATTAATAATAGTGTTTGGCACTAGCCTAAGTCTAGCTGAAAGGTGAACCTAAAGAGTTACTCACAAATCACCAGAAAAGAACAAGAAATTAATTTGAAATTAATTTCACAAGTATTTGGATTACTTACAAAGAGAGATCCATAGCATGGAAAAAAGGGCCAAGAATACATTAATGGTATTAATTTATATTGACCTCATCCTTATAAATTAATAAGTGGGATCTTATTAAATAATAAGGATAATTTGGGCTTATGTTTTTAACTAGATTAAATACAAAATGGGCTCATTGAACTGGATCTTTATTAAATTGGATTCAAATAAAAATTCATTGAGCTTTTAAATTTGTAAAGATAAAAATCGGCCAAGCCCACTAATTTTGAGCCTATAGAAAATTCCTTGGAAAGAAATAAATGGTTAGCAAATTTTATCTTTAGAAAGTGCAATTCTAACCATTTTTTAGGGTCTCTTTATTTGGAATATAGAGAAATATACCTTGTAAATAATAGAATTAGAGGGCTGCTACGTTCGAGCCTCAAGTGAAGGACAATTCTAGCGATAGTGAAAACCAAAAGGTATCTACTTTTATCGTAGTGTTTTCGGTTCATGCCTTTTACATCAGCCCCATGTTTATTTTTATTATAGTACATCAAATGCCTGGGAAGTCCAAGAGTACACCCCTTGAATTTGTTTAATTCTTGTATTTATTTTTCGTTATTGCGCATTTTATTTCACCGCTTCCGCTAGCGCTTTCCCTGGCCGTCCCACGTGATTCTTTCAAGTGGTATCAGAACTCGGTTTAATGTAGGGGCTGATGGTTATGTGATTAACATGCTTTTACAGCTTTTCGAAGCATGTTTTATTGCTTTCGTTTATTGGTTATATTATGAAAGTGGATTGTTTGTTTTTTGCAGTTTATGGATGGTTAAAGCATATGAAAAATTGGGAATTTTCTTGGGTTATGCTTTATTTTTGCTGTTTCATGATTGAACATAAAAAAAAGAAAGGAAAATTGCAGCAAAATCTGCTGCTGCTAGCACACGGCCAGGCGCACGCGCAGGTAGGGGAGCCTGCGCGCCTGTGTGTGGACAGTAGGCTACGCGCATGCCTGCAGGCAGACAACGATAGTAGTGGGTGCTGCACGGTAAACGATCGACCACTGGGCCATTTTTCGCCATTTTCGAAAATTTGATTTCTAAAAATTTCGTTCATTATTAATTATGCTATTTTTAATTTTTGAATAAAATTGAATTTCTTCTAAAATTAAAATTTCTTTATTAATTAAATTTAGTATGTGCATTAGATGCACATATTTTCAATCATTCCTTAATTGCAAATTAAGAACCTGTGTTTTCTTAGTATAACTTATTATGTGGTATTAGATATTATGGATTATTGTGTTACATGGGATGTACATTACATGGAACGTATGGATTGATGATCACGAAGCCTATGCCCTCTTGTATGTTTATGCTTATGGTTGGAATGCTATCTTCTCCCTCCTTGTTTTTAGCCTTGAAATTATAACACTTGCTATCTCTCTCCTAATATAGTCCCCCCGACTTCTGATCGGGGTTTACTTTTAAATTGTAATGAGGGTAGTATAGAAATTTTAGTGAGGGTTTAATTTTTAAGAAAGCCCATGGAGAAGAAGGTCCACAAAGCAGGAGGCCCACGGAGAAGGCGTCCCACGACGATATTACGAGGCCTATTTATATGTTTATGGGTAAAATATTTTGTAATAATATAAGGCCAACTTAAACTGATCATAGACTCACTACGAGCTTAGTGGGTTGCATAGGTTGGGCTCGTGATTATCTCACAGGGGCGTGTTTAATAGAGTTGCATGCGATGATTTATTTATTGCTTTAGCATTTGATGTTATGCATGCAATACTATTTTGTGATGAGGTCTTGGTTAAACAACTTAAAATTTTAACTCACTTGGTTGGATCAAGTTACAGTGTTGGGGCCAAAAATGGACTTAGATCAAAACGATTTGATCTGTCAAAGATTTTCATCCACAATAATATGGTTAGAAAGCTACCACCACCTAGGTGTGGTCTTACAAGTCGTGGCACATTTGGACTAGTGGCAAGCTGCACCATTATTATGAATAAAGGAACATGCTCACTGTTTTCCTGTCTCACGAGCCGTGGGGGGGTTACAGTTTAGGTGTGATTTGATTGATAAGTGGAGCCCAACGTTAATTAAATATTAAACCCATAATGGACTTGGATCGAAATGGCATTTCAATCTGTCCTGACCTTTCATCCGTAACAATATCATGAGGAAGCTACCACTATCCAAATCTGATCGCACGAATCGTGGAACATTTGGAATGAACGAAAAGCTGCATTATTGTTATGAGCAAAGGAACACAGTTGTTGTTTTACTATCTCACGAGTCATGGGGGGCGAAAATTGAGGTGTGATTTAGTTGATGGGTCGGACTTAACACCGAGTAGCATGATTAGCATGGAGTCCTCGAGATCATGTGAAGAGGTGAGGCAAAAATATCTTAAGAATCTCATAGAATGAGAATGGCATCGGTTACCTCCCACAAGGCTTTTTCCATGTGAATCTTAAAGCATGACATGGTAAATCATTCTTGTGGATCCTAAGCCGACTAGGAAAGGATTTTCCAAAATCCCATTTGAGAGTGGTGGGATTTTGTAGAAATAGTGGGCGAAATTAATGACTAAAGACTAAGCCTAACTCCAAACAATATTGGAATAATCTACTAATTTTCTACTTTGCATTTAGAATGTATGTCTTAGATACCGTTTTCTTATTTTTCTTTATTTTTTTAGATTTATTTATAGAACACAATCTACTGACTGCGAAAATCAGAGGATTGTCCTCGATTTCTGAACCTAGGCTTATGTCATGGAAAAACCACTTCCATCAGACTTGCAAAAAGTGTCCTTGCTTAAAGAACGTTTGACATTCAGGATTAAAGCATAAGAATAATTGTAATGTCCATAGCGTTATACCTGCTTCTGTCATCCATGAGTGCTATGACAGGCTGAACGTTGTTGGTTCAATAAATGCTCCACATAATAAATTTTTGAGGCACTGAACAGGCATATTGGATATGCCGTGAAGAAAGCATTTCTTGGAGCCAAGATGACTAAGGGTTGTTTGTACACAAACATTGGGTTAAGATACAATCCCTTATGGAGAAGCGCTAAGACCTCAATGATGACCTTGAAAGGAGATGCACATTGACGTAATCTCTCAAGTCCCTTCATCCCTCCTTCGACCTATTTATGATAAACTCTAAATGGATTGAGAAGATCATTTTGTGAGTTGATAAAATGGTAGGGCAATACGAGGCAACGATTGAAGAATCCATGTTGTTGGCATTGGATTTAGATGCTTCGACCTCATAAGTGAAAGGCAAGGGTGCCGAACGCTGAATGAGAATGAAGGATGTAGGTAAATTCAGCCAATGCAAGCGCTCTGAGTGCTCCTGTCACCTTGGCCGAGAAATTTATATATGATGTTTACATAAAATTACCAAAGGGCATTAGAATAGGGAGTATCGTGAACTCCCCTTCACCCAAGCTATGAAATTTATTGAGCAAACATGAATACTATTCCCAAATGTCGGGCACTTGCTTTCCAAGCATGTTTCTACAGGTTTGCAGAAATGAAAAGGAATAGAATGCTGAGACATATAGTCTTAAAGCTAAGGAATGGCTAGGCCATTACTGCAAAAGTAGTAAAACTAAATAAAATTAGCTATTATTATTCATATTTAAATAGTATACAATTATGTAACCTATTGTGATCAAGCAGTTAGTCAATTATTGGACAAAATAGACTACAAACGTAATCAAGAACATAACTTACAGAGATTGGCATGCAAGAGCTAGATCATATCCCTCTAGTTAGGATAAGTAGGTTGGTAGATTCAAAGAGTCTAGCTGTGATGCCCCAAAAATTATAATATATAATTGGGAGATTAATTGGTAATTTTTTTATGAAACTTAGTTAATTGTTAAATAAATTAATGGGCCATAATTGGAATATAATAAAACTTGAACGGGTTAAATTGGAGCTCGTTATAATATTTTAGAGCAACTTATACTAACTAAGGAAATTTAGGAGGAACGTGATGGGTATTTTTATAAAACTCTAATTAAATAAATAAAATAATAATATTATATATATATGTGTTAATGATATATATTAGTAAATATATATATGTAAATTTTATATAATATATATATTAAATAATATGTATACATACATATATATGAGAAAAGAAGAAATATTGAGGGTGGCCCACCAGCCCACCGCCTCTCTTCTTTCTTTTATTTTGTTGTTTTTTTTAATGAAGACACACACACATTGCCAACACACACACACACACCATTTTCGGCTGAAAGGAAAAAGAAAAAACAGAGGTACGAAGATTATGATTTTAATTCTTATTAATTTATATAATAATATTATTTAATTAGTTTATTTATTAAATGTTGTTTATATTAAGTGATGTACTATTTAATCGGAGTATTTTATGAGTTTGACTATTTAAAATAGTGTCGAATTAAATATCAAATTGAATATAAAAATGATATCGTTGATTAATTAGATTATTAAATTTATTAGATTTGAATATTACTATAGCTAATTTACACAATTCTATCGGAATGATTAACGAAATATGTAATTCTATGTATTGTTGCTTAATTAAATTATATAGCAACGATAAATTGGTAGAAAATTCATAGAAATGAGTTGAAAATTATATTTAACAAATATTATGTTAATAAAGAGGAAAAACGAAGATTTGTATTTCGATATAAATGAAATATTAAAGAATTATTAGAAATTGTACAAATGATATTCAATATTATATTTAAAAGAAATTAAGATATTCTCGATATATTAATTGTATGTGGTATAACTCATTATAGGATACGGGGGTGAGGTGAAAGGATTGACAACTAGCGATTTGAGTGAAAGAAATGTTGTAAGGTTGAGGTAAGTAAATAATTAGTATTATCTATATATGTCATCTTTATTTGTGGTTTTACTGTTATCTGAATTTGTGGTTCATGCTGACATTGATTTATCTGAAAGTATATGAGTGATGAATGATTTGATTTGATTGACGGTATTGTGTACGTGGAATGTGGAAATGCATTGAAATATTATATTTGTTGTTTGATGTGTTGTGGATATCTGAAAATGAGAATGTATTGATATATGGTTTTACGTTACTAGTTGTTTACAAGAATGGTGATATGTGGAAATGAGGGAGTGGTTGAAATTGAATATAATTGTGGTGTCAATACCCCTTGATGTGTTGAAAAGCCTATAAGGCAATATGAAAAGTGCTATGTGCGAAAAGAAAATGCTATGTGCGAAATGAAACAGCTATGTGCAAAAAGAAAATGCTATGTGCGAAATGACATTGATGAGCCGGCTGTCAAGGGGATTCACTTAAATTTAATAATGATCACCTTCTGGTAAGCAAACTAGGAAAAATAGGAAGTTTAATTGATTATCTTATTGCGTGATAACTATGTGGTGTAATAAAGATGGTTATGTGGAAGTAAACTGACTATATATTCTATGCATATTGTCTATGTATCTTATTTGAGGTTGTATTTGGTATACATATATAGATAGGACTGGTTATTTGCTTACTGAGTGGCAGGCTCATTCCCCTACTGACATTTTCTTTCCGGAATAGACTTTGAGGTGTTTGACTGTTGAAGAATAGGTCCACGCGCTATACTCAGGCAGGTCGGGCCAGTATGCAGTTTTCTCCTCTTTCTCAGTTAGAGTACAAACCACATTTTGTTTGTACAGAGAGGATATAAGCGTACGGATTACTTGTGATGAATCACCTTGTGGTGTGTGATATGTATATATATATATAATATTGTGGGTTGATAATACCTATTATGACGTGTTGGGATTACGTATGCAAATTGATTAGATGATTATGTGCCAATGTATATGTATGAACACAGGGATTACTATAAGTATGACGTTTAGGGTATATATATAGCCCTTGAAGCGAAAAGGGTGCTATTCTAGCAATAGAGGATTTTAGTTACTAACTTATGAATGACTCTTGAGAATGAAGAAAATCATGAAAGCACTTTATGGGACAAAGAATGCTTGTAGAAAATGATCTATTGGATTGCATCCAAAATAGACATCTTTAAGTTACTAAATACACAAATACCAGTAGAGGGTTCACAACTCTAAAGACTTCTAGAAAGTTCGGATAAATTAAAATTGAGGTGGAGAATCAAACTCGTTACGGAGACAAACCCTTTGATGGGATCGAGGTGGTACGTATTTAGTATGAGTTCTTGAAATATCAAAATGAGAATGAAATTCTCATTTAATGAAATTCCTCCCGAAGAGAAGATATTGAACTGTCTCTGGTAAGGAAGAAATAAAACCTTGATTGGACATGGTTCGATCGGTGTTTTACTGAATTAGCTGCCCATTTGGATGAGGGCTTTTGAAATTCATCAAGTTGAAAAAATGGTGTTTTCTTAAAGTCATAATCCAGACGCCATATTTGATATGGATTGGCAAACCTCTGTCATATAAAAGTCCTGAGTATGAGGAATGGTCCTACATACGTCAAAAGACTAGTGGGAGGAAAATTAGACTCGTCGTTTGATTTATACAAGTTCGTTATGGAATAATGCAAATATCATTCATAATCGAAACTTAATTGACCATGTCTAAGTTCTCCAAAGGACGATCAGAAAACTCCAGTTACCTGAAAGGTACGAGTTTCTGGAACAGGACAAAGAGAAGCGATGTAGGACATCGATCCGTAGCAGTAGCAGTGCCAATTGTAACCTTGGAGGATAATAACTAGGCTAAGCCACAAGGTAAAATGCCCGAGATCTCATCACAGGTCCAAAAAAATTTTTGGACACCATTATCTGCTTGGAGCAATGATAAGAACATGTAACGTGGGGTGGGACCGCAGGACATCGACAAAAACTACAGTAGACCCATAAGACCTAGCTGGTATCACAGATTGCTCATAATCAGATTAATATGAAAACATAAGTAGTTGGATTTAAGGTCAAGTGGGAGATTGTGAGAATATGTGACCGAAAGCCAATTAGATTGGTAGTTTTGAGAACCATTCAAGCAATTTTTATTTAAGCAATGTTGTCCCGACATATATGTTAAGTATTTTTCATTTGCACATGTATCTGTTGTGCTCACATACCACTTAATAACCTATGTAGTTGAGTTGTGCATCGGATGGTGGCTATGAAACTAACTTTTAGTGGTTGGTCTGAAATGTTCCAAGTCAAGGACCTCAAAACTAGGTATCGAGAGTCATCCTGAGATTTGCACTGCATATTGTATTCATTGGATGTGTGCCATGTTTCATCAGCGGTAGATGTTGGATGTCTATGCAATTTCAACTGACTGAACTGACTCGCAGAGATCGTAATATGAAAACCTTAGAGACTTGGTCGGTATGACTTGAGTCCCTGGCTCCGATAGTATGGGAGTACTCCTCAAACTTGAGGAATCAGGACAGTTACGTGCATACGATGACTGTATCTTGGATCTGTGCAAGAGGTAATTGTTTCATAGACATGATCATAATAAGCCTTGTCTAGTGCAGCCAGAATATGTAGCTAGGAGGGTGAGTTCCAAGAAGAGGATCCGTCCCCATCAGTATGTGACAGAGGTATATGCATTTGCAGATGCGTCAATGCTCTATAAATCTGTGGCCACAGTTCTTGATCGAATAGGAAAAGGAGGTTTCTAAGTCGAGAAACATGGTGTAACGCAAGCATAGACGCCTAGTGCAGGATGGGAACCGATACCTAATTCTATAGCCTAGACCATGACTGGGAGACGGTAAATGGAAGGACCGTACCTGTATGGACTCGAGAGCCCAAATGTTCACACGATAATTCACCTTATCGCTAGTGCCATAGACCATTTTTAGATTACCACCCACGGTGACGGGCCTTTTGAAATGAGGGTTAATTAAGAATTATTAATTGGATTTAATTAATAATGGTAATACACACTAGCTCAAGTCTAGCTGAAAGGTGAACCTAAAGAGTCACACATAAATCATTGAAAAGGAACAAGCAATTAATTTGAAATTAATTCTACAAGTAATTTGATTACTTACAAAGAGAGATCTATTGGATGGAAAAGGGCCCAAGAATAAATTAATGGCATTAATTTATATTACGCTTGTCCTTATAAATTAATAAGTTGCATCTTATTAAATAATAAGGATAATTTTGGCTTATGTGTTTAATTAGATTAAATACAAGATGTGCTCAATTAAATGATTTTTTATTAAATTCGATTTAAATAAAAATTTATTGAGCTAGTGATTTTTTAAGGGTAAAAATCGGCCAAGCCAACTAATTTTGCCCATGAAAAATTTCTTGGAAGGAAATTAGTCGTTAGAAAATTGTATTTTTGGAAAGTGCGATTCTAACCATTTTTTAGGGGTCTCTTTATTTGAAATAATGAGAAATATACCATGTAGATAATAGAATGTATTTAGAAACATTCTTAATTATTAAAAAAGGTATATATATGTGAAATATAATTATTTGGAAAATAATTATAATCATTGTAACACAATACAAAAAATAAAAAAATTCCCTCCTCTTCCATTGTGCTCCCAGCTACCCTACTTGGTGCATTTTTTTTCTTCTTCTCTTCTAGCAAAAAAGATGCAGATATCCCGACTTTGGTGTGGTGTGGAAAAATTAGAGGGCTGCTACGTTGAATTATCAAGTGCATGACATTTCAAGCGAAGTGAAAAACGAAAGGTACGTTTTTACCCTTATGTTTACGGTTTCATGCCTTTTATATCAGCCCCATATTTACTTTTATTAAGTACATCGAATGCCCGGGAACTCCAAGGGTACACTTTTTGAAATCATTTAATTCTTATATTTATTTTTTGTTATTGCACGTTTTATTTCACCGCTTCCGCTGGCCAAGTTTTCGGCCGTACCACACGATCCTTTCAAGTTTAATCGAGTTGACAACCTTGTCAACCACGCACTAAAATTTTATAGACGTGCAACTTCTGTACCGATGAAATACGACACTCATCCAATGAATTCAAGTTTAGTGCAACTCTCAATACAACTCGCAATGCCCAGTCTCGAGGTTCTCGACTTGGAACTTTTCAATCATAACCATCAAAAGTTGGTTTCATGACCACCATCTAATGCGTAGCCGTTGTACAATTAGGTTTGTGGGCTTTGTTATGATGTTAAGCATATAAACATAATTACTGGGCACAAAAAATATAATTGTCAGATAATGAATACTCGCTTTATTCATAAACAATATAACAATTGCACCAAAATTGTTTGAAAAAATTACATAAAGACCAATCCAATTGGCTTTTTGGTCACCTATTCTAACAAACTCCTACTTGACCCTGAAGCCATTCACTCATCATCCTCAAACCCAACTTTCCAAGATGCTGAGCATGAGCAATCTGCAACACCGGCCTGGTCAATAGATCTGTTATATTTTCTGCTGATGTAATTCAATCCATCCGAACGTCACCTTTTCACTAAAAGAATCAGTATAGCCCGGGAACGCGACAGAAGAGTGAAATAAAATCTAATTAAAATTGTTCAAAGGGGTGTTCCTTTTGAAATTTTTGAGCGTTCAGTGTTTGTAAAAAATATAATAATAAACAAATAAACATGCTACATAAGTGGCTATAGGATGAAACAAAAAGTATAGAAACAAAACATGAAACATACCTTTTGTTTCTATAGTTGGGCAGCAACGTGTGTTGTTCACTTTACGTTCTCCCGTTCACTTTAGAATCCAAATTAGAACACCTCTAATTTGTCCACACCACACTAAGGAATAGATATAGTTCTTTTTCCATTGCTCGATAGAATAAAAACAAGAAGAAAAAAACAACTCGAAACTAACACTGTTGATTAATGCTTTTGGAATATTTTATATTCTAAATTGAATCCATTTGAATGTAGAACAAAACAGAGAATATTTTTTGAGAGAAAAGAGAGCAAATTTCGTGGCTTAAGTGCTGGTTGTACATGATATGTATATAGTTTTGTATATTACATACAACTGAATTCAAAATTCAATAATTATCAAGTTTGCCTCCAAGGCAACCTATACACATACATGCATATAAGCTTCAACCATGATGATATCTTCATCATGGTGAGGAGTTTCAACTCCTTCTTAACTTGCTCCAACCTCCCTCAAATGGGCATGGACTTCAAGTATGGACCGGGTTTGATTTAATCAAATTAAATTAAGCCCAACCAAAGTCCATTTGACAAGAATTAGTTAAATTAATTTTAACCCAACTAAGTCTAAAGATTCATTTAATCCAATTAAGTAAATCTAAGCCCAAACTCTAATTAATTGATCCAATCAATTAATTAAGCCAAACCAAATAAATTAATCCAATTAATTTAAAAATGTTAAGCCCAAAATTAATTAATTCTTGAGCCATCTATCAAATAAATAATTAAATAAATGATCCAATCATTTATATATTCTCCTTGAATTAATTTAATCTAATTAAATTAATTCATTTGTTCTCGAATTAATTCTAAATTAATTCCACCAATTTCATAGTGATTTGTGGGTCACTTTTTAGGTTCACCCTAAACTAGACTTGGACACCCGTTATAATGGGTGGCCGTAGCAACGGTCTATGACACTTAAGGCTAGGTGAATGCTGGCGTGAATATTTAGGATCTCGAGTTTCATACAGGTATGATCCTTCCGTCGACCATCTCCCGGCCTTAGTTTAGGGAATGAAATTGGGCGTCGTTCCCATCCTGGACCAAGAAATTATGTTGAATACTTGATATGTGTTTACTCTATTGATCGTTAAAGGAAAATATTTCCTATTCGACCAATCGCTATGGCCATAGACTTAGAGAGTTTAAACCATTTCAGAGCGCATATGAGATATATCTATCATATACTGATAGGGGACGAATTCTATTGAGAGTGTATCAAGAAGGCACCGCATGGGAGTCAACATTACTCTTTAGTACCTGAATAAGGATTAAAGAAGCGTTCTTGATGCAAGTCAATGGAGAGTCCATTTTGACTTGGGCACCCGTCACAATGGGTGGCCGTAGCAACGGTTCATGATACTTAAGGCTAGGTGAATGCTGGCGTGAATATTTAGGCTCTCGAGTTCCATACAGGTACGGTCCTTCCGTCGACCATCTCCCGGCCTTAGTTTAGGGAATGAAATTGGGCGTCGTTCCCATCCTGGACCAGGAAATTATGTTGAATACTTGATATGTGTTTACTCTATTGATCGTTAAAGGAAAATATTTCCTATTCGACCAATCGCTATGGCCATAGACTTAGAGAGTTTAAACCATCTCAGAGCGCATATGAGATATATGCATCATATAATGATAGGGGACGAATTCTATCGAGAGTGTATCAAGAAGGTACTGCATAGGAGTCAACATTACTCTTTAGTACCTGAATAAGGATTAAAGAAGCGTTCTTGATGCAAGTCAATGGAGAGTCTATTTTGGAAGGTTATGGCGATACTACCTTCCACTTACATGTGAATGGTGACTAGTCTGAATTTGAATGTACATTAAGACGTAATGGTGATGTGGTGGCTTAGAACGGTTTCAAGCTGGATGCCACAATGATTTTCAATTGTGTCCAACACAAATAATTAATGAAATTAAATTTAATTAATTATTTTCAATTAACCATTAATCGAAAATGCCCGTCATCATGGGTGGCCATCTAGCAACGGTCCATGGCACTAGATACTAGGTAAATATTGGTGTGAATATTGAGGCTTTCGAGTTCCATATAGGTATGATGCTTTCGTCTACCATCTCCCGGTCTCAATCTAGGGCATGGAATTGGGCGTCGGTTCCCATCCTGGACCAAATAACTATACTGAGTAATTATAATGATCACATCGAAGACATAGTCATCTCTCGCAAATTGAAGATATAGCCATCATATACATGCGACTGCACTGATTCCTCAAGTCCAAGGACTAATCCTATACTATTGGAGCCGAGAATCAAGTCATACCGATCAAGCCTCCAAGGCTTCCATATGACGATTTCTGTGAGTCAGTTCAATCAGTTAACAACCTTGTCCACTAATCCTCTAAAATTGCATAGACGTCCCATGTCTTTCGCAAATGAAATATGACACTCATCCAATGAATGCAATACTTAGTTCAAGTCTGTATAGGACTCTCGATGCCCAGTCTCGAGGTCCTCAACTTGGAACGTTTTAGACCAGCCCTGAGAAGTTGGTTTACTAGCTGTCATCCTATGCGCAACCTAACTACATGGGTTATTCAATTGGTCTATGGGCATTTTTTTGTGACGTTAAAATCTCGTTCAACATAAATAGTTGGTAGGAAGAGGTGATATGCAGTTGGACTGCATCATTTCGGCAGAAAATATGGTAGACCCGTGAAATCGAGTAGGTCTCGCAAATTGCTCACTCAGAGAGGTCTGAGGGATAAGGGCGATTTGCTTTAGGTCAAGTAGGAGATTGTTAGAAATGATGACCAGAAAGCCAATTGGATTGGCAATTTTGGGAACCATTTAGCAATCTTTATGAATGTGATGTTATCCTGAGTCTAGCTGAGGGTGAACCTAAAAAGTCACACAGAAATCACTATAGAATTGGTGGAATTAATTTGGAATTAATTCGAGAAGAAAACGAATTAATTTAATTGAATTCAAGGAGAATATATATGAATGATTGGATCATTTATTAAATAATTTATTTGATAGATGGCTCAAGAATTAATTAATTGAATTAATTAAATTTTGGGGTTAACAGCTTTAAATTAATTGAAATAATTTATTTGGTTTGGCTTAGTTAATTCATCGGATCAATTAATTAGAATTTTGGCTTAGACTTATTTAATTGGATTAAATGAATCTTTAGACTTAGTAGGGCTAAAATTAATTTAATTAGTTCTTGTCCAATGGACTTTGTTTGGATTTAATTTAAATCAGGCTCGGTCCATACTTGAAGTCCAGGCCCATTTGAGAGAGGTTGGAGCAAGTTAAGAACGAATTGAAACTCCTCACGATGATGAAGATAATGAAGTGGTTATTTTATCATGGTTGAAGG
>NW_011628191.1:0-44711 GCF_000512975.1 Sesamum indicum
CTCAAATTCTTGGGCCTAGACTAACGTTTGGGTCAAGTTTAATCGAATTCTGACTACGTTCAAAATTTAGTAGTTTTGCAATGTTTTATTAAAGCATGTTCGTTTCCCTTTTATATACTAATTTGTAATTATTATTACGCTTAGCAAATTTATCACACAAATTCTTGTGTCTAGACCAACGTTTGGGTCAATTTTTGTCGAGTTCTGAGAACGTTTAAAATTTAGCTGTTTTTTGCACGGTTTTTTAAACCAATGTTTGTTTCCCTTTTATAAAAACTTGTAGTTATTATTACGCTTAGCAAATTTACAACACAAATTCTTGGTTCAAGACCAACATTTCGGTCATGTTTCAACGAATTCTGAGAACGTTCAAAATTCAGCAGTTTTGCACGGTTTTATTAAAGCAATGTTTGTTTCCCTTTTATACGAACTTGGAGTTATTATACACTTAGCAAATTTACCACACAAATTCTTGGGCCTAAATCAACGTTAGGGTCAAGTTTCGTCGAATTCTGAGAACGTTCAAAATTTAGATGTTTTGCACGATTTTATTAAAGCAAGTTTGTTTTCCTTTAATACAAACTTGTAAGTATTATTATGCTTAGGAAATGTACCACACAAATTCAGTGGTCTAGACCAACGTTTGGGTCAAGTTTAATCGAATTCTGACTACGCTCAAAATTTAGGTGTTTTGCACGGTTTTATTAAAGCAAGTTTGTTTTTCTTTAATACAAAATTGTAGTTATTATTATGCTTACCAAATTTACCACTGAAATTCTATGGTCTAGACAAACATTTGGGTCAACTTTCATCGAATTCTGAGAACGTTCAAAATTTAGCTGTTTTGCACTATTTTATTAAAGCAAGTTTATTTCCCTTTTATACAAACATATAGTTATTATTACGCTTAGCAAATTTACCACACAAATTATTGGATCAAGACCAACGTTTGTGTCATGTTTCGTCAAATTCTGGGAAAAATTTAGCTGTTTTGCTCAGTTTTACTAAAGCAATGTTTATTTTCCTTTTATACAAACTTGTAGTTGTTATATACTTATCAAATTTACCACCCAAATTCTTGGGCCTAGACCATCGTCTGGGTCAAGTTTCATAGACATCTGAGAACGTTCGAAATTTTGTTGTTTTGCATGGTTTTATTGAATCAAGTTCGTTTCCCTTTTATACAATCTTGTAGTTATTATTACGCATAGCAAATTACCATACAAATTTTTGGGTCTAGACCAACGTTTTGATTAAGTTTCGTCGAATTATGAGGAAGTTCAAAATTGAGGTGATTTGCACGGTTTTATTAAAGCAAGTTTGTTTCGCTTTTATATAGACTTGCAGTTATTATTACGCTTAGAAAATTAACAACACAAATTCTTGTGTCTAGACCAACGTTAGGGTCAAGTTTCGTCGAATTTTGAGAACGTTCAAAATTTAGCTGTTTTGCATGGTTTTATCAAAACAAGTTTGTTTTCCTTTAATATAAGCTTGTAGTTATTATTATGCTTAGCAAATTTACCACACAAATTTTGTTGCCTAGACTAACGTTTGGGTTAAATTTCATCGAATTCTGAGAACGTTCAAAATTTTGCTGTTTTGCACTTTTTTATTAAAGCAAGTTTGTTTTCGTTTAATACAAACTTGTAGTTATTATTACGCTAAGCAAATTTGCCACACAAATTCTTGGGTCAGAACCAACGTTTGGGTCAAGTTTCAACGAATTCTGAGAACGTTCAAAATTTAGCTATTTTGCACGGTTTTATTAAAGCAATGTTTGTTTCCCTTTTATACAAACTTGTAGTTATTATACACTTATCAAATTTACCACACAAATTCTTGGGCCTAGACCAACGTTTGGGTCAAGTTTCGTCGAATTATGAGAACGTTCAAAATTTAGCTGTTTTGCATGGTTTTATTGAATCAAGTTCATTTCCCTTCTATACATACTTGTAGTTATTGTTAAGCTTAGCAAATTTACGACACAAATTCTTCGGTTTAGACCAACGTTTGGGTAAAGTTCAATCGAATTCTTTCTGCGTTCAAAATTTAACTGTTTTGCACTGTTTTATTAAAGCAAGTTTGTTTTCCTTTACTACTAACTTGTAGTTATTATTATGCTTAGCAAATTTACCACACAAATTCTGTGTTGTACACACGCGTTCCGGTCAAGTTTAATCGAATTCTGACTACATACAAAATTTAGTTCTTATGCACGATTTTATTAAAGCAAGTTTATTTTTCTTTAATACAAACTTTTAGTTATTATTATGCTTAGCAAATTTATCACATAAATTCTTGTGTCTAGACTAACGTTTGGGTTAAGTTTCGTCGAATTCTGAGAACGTTCAAAATTTAGCTGTTTTGCACGGTTTTATTAAAGCATGTTTGTTTCCCTTTTATACAAACTTGTTATTATTATGCTTAACAAATCTACCACACATTCTTGTGTCAAGGCCAACATTTCGGTCAAGTTTCGTCGAATTCTGAGATCGTTTTAGCTGTTTTGCACAGGTTTCTTAAAGCAATGTTTGTATCGCTTTAAATTTACCATTCCAATTTACCCTTTTATACAAACTTGTAGATCAACGTTAGGGTCAAATTTCGTCGAATTCTGAGAACGTTCAAAATTTAGCTGCTTTGCATGGTTTTATTGAAGCAAGTCCGTTTCCCTTTTAGACAAACATATAGTTATTATTACGCTTAACAAATTTACCACACAAATTCTTGGGTCTAGACCAACGTTTGGATCTAGTTTCATTGAATTCTGAGAACGTTCAAAATTTAGCTGTTTTGCAAGGTTTTATTAAAGCAAGTTTGTTTCCCTTCTATACAGACTTGTACTTATTATTACGCTTAGAAAATTAACCACACAAATTCTTGTGTTTAGACCAACGTTTGGGTCAAGGTTCGTTGACTTCTGAGAACGTTCAAAATTTAGCTGTTCTGCACGGTTTTATGAAACAAAGTTTGTTTCCCTTTAATACAAACTTGTAGATATTATTATGCTTAGCAAATTTACCACACAAATTCTGTGGTCTAGACCAACATTTGGGTCAAGTTTAATCGAATTCGTACAACGTTAAAAATTTAGCTGTTTTGCACTGTTTTATTAAAGCAAGTTTGTTTTCCTTTTATACAAAATTGTAGTTATTATTACGATTAGAAAATTAACCCCACAAATTCTTGTGTCTAGACCAACGTTAGGGTCAAGTTTCGTCGAATTCTGAGAACGTTCAAAATTTAGATGTTTTGCACGGTTTTATTAAAGCAAGATTGTTTTCCTTTAATACAAACTTGTAGTTATTATTATGCTTAGCAAATTTACCACACAAATTCTGTTGTCTAGACCAACGTTTGGGTCAAGTTTAATCGAATTCTGACTACGTTCAAAATTTAGCTGTTTTGCACGGTTTTATTAAAGCAATTTTGTTTTCCTTTATTACAAAGTTGTAGTTAATATTATGCTTAGCAAATTTATCACACAAATTCTTATGTCTAGAATAACGTTTGGGTTAAATTTCGTCGAATTCTGAGAAGGTTCAAAATTTTGCAGATTTGCATGGTTTTATGAAAGCAAGTTTGTTTCCCTTTTGTGCAAACTTGTAGTTATTATTACGTTTAGCAAATTTGCCACACAAATTCTTGGGTCAAGACCAACCTTTGGGTCAAGTTTCAATGAATTCTAAAAACGTTCAAAATTCAGCTGTTTTGCACGGTTTTATTAAAGCAAGTTTGTTTTCCTTTATTACAAACTTGTAGTAATTATTATTCCTAGAAAATTTATCACACAAATTCTTGTGTCTAGACTAACGTTTGGGTTAAATTTCGTCGAATTCTGAGATCAAAATTTAGCAGTTTTGCATGGTTTTATTAAAGCAAGTTTGTTTCCCTTTTATACAAACTTGTAGTTATTATCATGCTTCACAAATTTGCCACACAAATTCTTGGGTCAAGATGAACGTTTGGGTCAAATTTCGTCGAATTCTGAGAACGTTCAAAATTTAGCTGTTTTGCACGATTTTATAAAAGCAATGCTTGTTTCCCTTTTATACAAACTTGTAGTTATTATACACTTAGCAAATTTACCACACAATTTCTTGGGCCTAGACCAACGTTTGCGTCAAGTTTCGTCGAATTCTGATAACGTTCAAATTTAGCTGTTTTGCATGGTTTTGTTGAAGCAATTTCGTTTCCCTTTTATACAAACTTGTAGTTATTATTACGCTTGGCAAATTTACCACACAAATTCTTTGGTCTAGACCAAAATTTGGATCACGTTTCGTCGAATTCTGATAACGTTCAAAATTTAGCTATTTTGCAAGGTTTTATTAAAGCAAGTTTGTTTCCCTTTTATACAGACTTGTAGTTATTATTACGCTTAGAAAATTAACCAAACAAATTCTTGTGTCTAGACCAACGTTTGGGTCATGTTTTGTCGAATTCTGAGAACGTTCAAAATTTAGCTGTTCTGCACGGTTTTATTAAACAAAGTTTGTTTCCCTTTAATACAAACTTGTATATATTATTATGCTTAGCGATATTACCACACAAATTCGGTGGTCTAGACCAACATTTGGGTCAAGTTTAATCGAATTCTTAGAACCTTCAAAATTTAACTGTTTTGCACTGTTTTATTAAAGCAAGTTTGTTTCTCTTTTATACAAACTTGTAGTTATTATTACGATTAGAAAATTAACCAAACAAATTCTTGTGTCTAGACCAACGTTAGGGTCAAATTTCGTCGAATTCTGAGAACGTTCAAAATTAAGTTGTTTTGCACGGTTTTATTAAAGCAAGTTTATTTTCCTTTAATACAAACTTGTAGTTGTTATTATGCTTAGCAAATTTTCCACACAAATTCTGTTGTCTAGACCAACGTTTGGGTCATGATCCGGGTCGAATTATTCGATCTCCTGAGACGATCTCACTGCAGATGAGCTAACTCTTCCGAACCAGATTTTTGGGTTCCCTCAGAATAAAACACGAACCGTGAGCTCGTCGGGCAAGTCCCCGACAAAGACCCTCCGACGCTCAAGTTAGGTTGATCGAGAGAAATGTATGCGATCTCAAAGTTCGAGCTCAATTAATGCGCAACAGTTACCTCATTTATGGTGGATCGGGGTCTATTTATAGAACACAGTTGTACGTCATGTACTGGGCCACGTGGCCTTATCTTATCGGTGCGTGTTCTGATCGAATGGTTGTCATCATCCGGGTCTTCGGTTAGTCTGTGCGATTCGGGTCGGGTCAACTGACTATAAAACATGCAAATCCTGATCGCGAAATGACTATAATGCCCTTAATGAAGGGTGTTTTGGTCTTTTTGCAGGAGTGGTATGTGGATACCCATCATTACTCCCACACTTTTTCAAAGTGCAAGTTCGTTGCCTTTAAGGAAGTCGAACCGTCGCGTCCGTCGGTTGGCAGTCCTCGAGGACACGTGGCGAGATCCTGTCGGTTATCCTTCGGCGCGTTTCTCCAGAGCAGTCTTCCTATAAATATCCCACCATTTTGAACTCTCGGCTCTACCTCACGCAAAGACTTCTAGCGACCAAGACCCTCAACTACAAGTTCGTATTCGATCTGCGGCTTCCAGAGTCATCCTGCTTTAAGGTACGATGCCTTCCAGCTCTAGCTCGAATTCTAGGTTGCGATCTGGTTTTGAGTCCTCTTCTTCTCATTCTGAATCTGCTTCTGGGTCCTCCTCTGAGTCCGGGTTTGGTTCGTCATCAGGGTCCGGGTCTAGGCCGGTGTCTAAGTCTTCACATGGGTCATATTCTACTTCTCCCAAGAGGAATAAGAAGTTTTCTGTCGCCAAACTTAACGATGAACGAACCGGTCCCTCAACCCTTGCCAAATTCCAAGATCGACTCGCTAAAAACCCTTGGGAGGCTGTAGTTAGCACAGTTAGGATGCCTGTCCATAAGATTAGGGAAAAATACCACATACCCTCCGATTTTGATGTCGTCATCCCTGCTACTTTCGATCGCATGCATCGTCCTCCCGAGGGGTTTTGTGCCTTTTCTATCAAGCACCTCGATGCAGGGCTGCGATTTCCTCTGGCTCCTCCTGTAGCCGCAATTTTGAAGAAGTTGGGTCTATGTCCCATGCAACTCTCCCCTAATTCTATCACCCATATCATCCTTTTCGTTGTAATAATGCAATACGTAGGCTTAGAACCCAGTTTTGACAATTTTTGGAGTCTGTATTCTTTCACCACTTCAAAGCGATCTGGTAGTCGTGGTTGGAGGGCGATCAGATAAAGAGTTTGAGTGCCTTGAAGTCGAATGTAGGAGCCTGGTTAGATCGCTATATTTTCGTTCGACCTCCTAACGGAGTCTGGCCCTTTCCAAATGAGTGGACCAAGTATAAGCCTATCCCGAAAATGAGTGGAGGGGGGCTGGAGGGCGATCAGATAAAGAGTTTAGCGTCCTCTAAATATGATCCCAAGAAGCTTCTCACTGAGAAGGTTTTGCAATTATTTGAGCTCTCTCCAGCGTCCCTTCACATCGAAGAGTCCTTAGGTGATTTTCTTCTTTTGGTCTCGCTTGCTTTCATCGCTATAGTGCTCGCATATGCTAACTTCTCCCTGCTTGCAGATAGTATAATCATGAGCATGCGTACTGCTACGCGGAGGATCGCAGCCCAGAACAAGGCGAGGAAAGGGGGTGAGGTCGCGAGTTCTTCGGACCCGAAGGGGAAGGGTAAAGCGGTTGCTGGCACTCCAGATTTACCTTCGAGCTCACCTCCCCCAGTTCCTTCCAAGGCACTTGCGGTCGCGACTCCCACCGGACAACAGCCCATTACGGTTGATAGTGAGGATACGCCTTCCGCCCATGGCGGTCATCTAGGCTACAACTCTTTGGAGTTAGAACTGGATCTGGACGAAGGCAGTGGTGACCATGGGGCCGATCAAGGAAGCCAAGGTCCTCCACCTGAGGAGCGACCTAAGAAAAGGAAGCGATCCTCTCCGAAGAAGGGTCATGGGTCTAAGTCCAAGTTAGGGCCCGGCGATAAGGGCAAGGGGAAGAGCTCGCCGAGGCCTCTCACCCACCTCCTTCCAAATCGCATAGCCCGAGCGTGCTAAGCAAGATGGCTAAGGAAGCCGCAGACAAGAGCAGTGTAGACGAAGATCGGGACAAATTTTTGAGAGTGGCACAGCTGGCCACATGTTGGGAGGAGAGCCGGGCGGCTCTTCGAGGGAATGTGCCACCCCCTGATTGGCAAGATATGTCGAGTTCATCGCTGTATGGCGAAGTAGGAGACGAAACTTTTGCTATCTACAACTCCTTCGTCTCCGTTCGCGATCAAGGGGCGCTCGTGACGAACAGTCCCATTCGGCTTGAAGAGTTGGCGGCTCACTCCATGGTCCAGGTATTCTATCGGTTGGCTTCCTTCGATCTCTCTTCTGTTCTATTATTCACCGATTCGATCTTGTAGGCCATGACCTTCCTCCGAAGCTTGAGTCTTAAATGCACCCACTACCGAAGGAGTTATATCCAAACTGATCAGAAGGTCCAGGATCTTAGGGCTCAGCTGGCAGAGGGAGACGAGACAGAACGTAAACAGGAGGATAATCTGCTGGCCTTGGGGGACGAGGTCCGAAAGCTGCGAGCCGAGCTTGATGCTGCCAAGAAGGAGAGGGAGATCCTCCGCTCCGAACAGGAGGTGGCTCTGGCGGAGGCCAAGAAGGAGGCGTTCGAGGCTGGACGTGAGGTCGGCCTCGTGGAGGGTCACAAGCATGGGATAGAGGAAGGCCAAGCTTGTCGGATTCCGATCGAAGAACATCAGTGAGCCTTGGCCAGCTCTAGGATGTCCGCGGTTTGTGATTTTTTGAAGACCGACACCTGCACGACCGCTCTCGAGATCAAGTCTGCGGACTCGTTCACCAAGGGCTATGAGACCTGCCTGTCTCAGGTCGAAAAGCTCGGTGGATTTCATGAGTCTTTTGACCGCAGCAAACTGGACATCTCGCTTGATGGCGACCTCCAGCCCCTACCCCCGGACCCCGAGCTGAAAGAAGATAAGTTTATGGTCCTGAGGGACGAGCTAGAGGCAGAAGCTGATGCCTGATCGATCCGGACTTCTGATTTTGTAATAGGATTTGGGCTGATCGATCTTAAAAGTGTAAATCCTAAGGATTCTTCTTAGAAACATCATTTTTTGTAAACAGGACATCGGGGTGAGGATTTTTTATGACCCCTATATATGACATTTTGTTAATGGAAAAATTTCCTCAACTTTTGGCAGCTCGCGTACTTTGCTTCTTTATTTGCCAATTGCATGTCTCTCTGATCGCATGAAACTTGTCTCCTTTCGATCATTCTTCCAATTGGCTCATGCAGCACATCCTTCTTAGACCGTATGTCCGAGGTGCGACTTTTCCAGTTCGCGTTTTGTCTGAATACGTCTTTTTCGGATCGCATGTTGGACGCGTCTTTTTCAATTCGCGTTCTGCTTCAATGCGTCTTTTTCAGACCGCATGTTGGACGCGTCTTTTTCAGTTCGCGTTTTATTTGAATGCGTCTTTTTCAGATCGCATGTTGGACGCGTCTTTTTCAGTTCGCGTTTTATTTGAATGCGTCTTTTTCAGATCGCCTGTTGGACACGTCTTTTTCAGTTCGGGTTTTATTTGAATGCATCTTTTTCAGATTGCATGTTGGACGCGTCTTTTTCACTTCGCGTTTTATTTGAATGCGTCTTTTTCAGATCGCATGTTGGACGCGTCTATTTCAGTTCGCGTTTTATTTGAATGCGTCTTTATCAGATCGTATGTTGGACGCGTCTTTTTCAGTTAGCGTTTTATTTGAATGCGTCTTTTTCAGATCGCATGTTGGACGCGTCTTTTTCAGTTCGCGTTTTATTTGAATGCATCTTCTTCAGATTGCATGTTGGACGCGTCTTTTCAGTTCGCGTTCTGCTTCAATGCATCTTTTTTAGATCGCATGTTGGACGCGTCTTTTTGTTTTTTCAGTTCGCGTTTTGTTTCGGCGGATTTGCATAGTTGCGATAAGAGGAAAGATAAACACATGCAGGTGAGCATAAAAAGGGGGTGAAAAAGGTGTACACGGTTTTATAAATAATGTCAAATGAATTACAGTGGGTACAAATGCTTAATAATAACAATGTTCAACATGGACACAATCTTCCTAACCTTAAAATATACAATTGGTAATCTGCTAGAAGTCTTCGCGTACGATTTCTCTGCTGACGGGTCCTTCGTTGTTTGATCTGTTCGTTGATGGCCTTTCACAGGCTCCTTGCTCGATCCGTCAGTTGATGGCCTTTCTCAGGCTCCTTGTTCGATCTCCTTCATTGAGGGCCTTTCCGTCCTTCGTTGTTTGATCTGTTCGTTGATGGCCTTTCACAGGCTCCTTGCTCGATCCGTCAGTTGATGGCCTTTCTCAGGCTCCTTGTTCGATCTCCTTCATTGAGGGCCTTTCCCAGGCTCCTCGTTCGATCAGCTGGTTGATGGCCTTTCACAGGCTCCTTGCTCGATCCGTCAGTTGATGGCCTTTCATAGGCTCCTTGTTTCATCTCCTTCATTGAGGGCCTTTCCCAGGCTCCTCGTTCGATCATCTGGTTGATGGCCTTTCACAGGCTCCTTGCTCGATCCGTCAGTTGATGGCCTTGCTCGATCCATCATTTGATGGCCTTTCACAGGCTCCTCGTTTGAAGCATAGAACTTCTTCAAGTTCTGTATGTTCCAATGGACGCGGTAGTTCTCGACCCTACATGTCTTGCAGTCTATACGTGCCCTTCTTTCTAATCTCGATCACTTTGTAAGGGCCCTCCAGGGCGGTTCCAGCTTTCCCACGTGTTTTGAGGCCTCTGCCTTCTTCAACACGAGATCTCCTACCTGCAATTGGCGTGGTCGAATTCTGCGATTGTGGCTCTTCATCATTAAACCCTTGTGATGTAAAATTCGAGCGTATGCGGCCTCCCTCTTCTCTTCAATGACGGTGAGGTCGAAGCTTCGCTCGATTCGATTCGTCTCGGGTTCGTACTGCATGACTCTTTGCGATTCCTCGCCGATTTCTGCCAGAATGATGGCCTCGGTCCCGTATACTAGGCAGAAAGGGGTCTCGCCCA
Source organism: Sesamum indicum (assembly GCF_000512975.1). NCBI lineage: Eukaryota > Viridiplantae > Streptophyta > Magnoliopsida > Lamiales > Pedaliaceae > Sesamum > Sesamum indicum. The sequence continues at coordinate 10,099 of NW_011628191.1, forward strand.
TAGCGGTTCGTGGTGTTGTGCGATAAGCCCACAAGACCCCAGGCAGCTCGTCAACCCACGATCCCTTGCTTTCGAGGCGCGTCTTCAAGTTTTGCAAGATTGTCCGGTTCGTCACCTCGGTCTGTTCGTTCGCCTGAGGGTTCGCGACTGCCGTGAAGTGCTGTGCGATCTTTAGCTCCTTGCACCATACCGTGATCTTCCTGCCCTGGAACTGCGTGCCATTATCGGATATCAATATTCGAGGTATACCGAATCTGCATATGATGTTTTTCCAGATAAAGTTGATGACTTCCTTCTCAGATATTTTGGTTACTGCTTCTGCTTCGACCCACTTGGAGAAATATTCGACCGCCACAATGATAAATTTCTTCTGAGCTTGCGCGGGTGGAAAGGGTCCTACGATGTCGATTCCCCACTGATTGAACGGACATGCTATTCTGATCGGTTCCATCAGGGTCGCGGGCTGATGTATTAAGGAGGCATACCTCTGGCAGCTTTCACATTTTCTCACTAAATTCTTCGAGTCTTCGACTACGGTGGGCCACAAATATCGTTGTCGCACCACTTTTTGAGCCAGCGATCTCGTACCCGAATGATTGCCACAACTTCCCTCATGTATTTCATGAATCACGTAAAGGGCTCTCTCTTCATCCAGGCATTTCAAGAGAGGGCTGTCTACTGTCCGTTTGTAGAGCTGGCCCTCCAACTACGTGAATCGAGCAGCTCGAAATTTGACTCTTTTCGCCGCCACCGGATCGCTAGGCAAGGTGCCGTCCTCAAGGTACCTTTCGATTTCGTTCATCCAAGACCCTGCCTCTGAGACGACCTGGACTTTTGTTCTACTCGCAAGGGCCGACTGCTCGCGTACCAAGGCTGTGATTTTGCGATCTCGGATTCCATCCATTGCTGCTCCAAACTTCGACAGAGCATCCGCTTTGTCGTTCTCTACTCTGTGGACCTGCAAAACTGAGCATCTACTGAACTTCCCCATCAATCGCTGCACGATCTCTTTATATTGGGTCATTGTTCTCTCTCTCGTCTCGTATGTTCCTTCGATTTGCATAGCAATCACCTGTGAGTCGGTAAAAACTTCCAGATCTCGAGCACCTGCTTCATATGCAAGCTCCAGTCCCAATACCAATGCCTCATACTCCGCCTCATTGTTTGTCACCGGGAATGACAGGCGAGCGGCAACTTCAATCTCGACTCCCTCTGGTCCTTGGATCAATATGCCTGCTCCTCCATTATTCGCGTTAGAGTACCCATCGACATGCAGCATCCATTTCGAACAAGGCTGTTCGACTGTTCCGGGCTCTTTCTGATCGCTGACTAACTCTGTCATGAAATCTGCTATCACATGCGCTTTCTGGGCTGTTCTGGGCTGATACTCAATATCGTACTGCCCCAATTCTACTGCCCACTTAATCAATCTTCCGGAAGCTTCGGGTCGCGACATCACGTGTTTGAGGGGGTGGTTCGTCAGCACCACCACTTTGTGCAATTGGAAATATGGTCGCAATTTTCGAGCTGTTACAACTAAGGCGAGGGCGAGTTTTTCCATCTCTGAATATCGTGATTCAGCCCCCTAGAGCATTTTACTGACATAGTAGACTGGATTTTGATTGCTAGCTTGTTCCCTTACCAACACCGAGCTGACCGCGTTTTCGGACACCCCTAGATACAAAAACAATGTCTCCTCTTCCTTCGGGTTCGCGAGCAGTGGAAGCTTTGTGAGATATTCCTTCAACTCCTGTAAAGCCTGATCGCACTCTGGTGACCACGTGAAGTTCTAGGTTTCTTTAAGACTTTAAAAAACGGCAAGCTTCAAAATTTAGCTGTTTTGCAACGTTTTATTAAAGCAAGTTTGATTCCCTTTTTTACAGAATTGACATTATTATTACGCTTCGAAAATTAACAACACAAATTCTTGTGTCTAGACCAACGTTTGGGTCAAATTTCGTCGAATTCTGAGAACGTTCAAAATTTACCTGTTCTACACGATTTTATTAAACCAAGTTTGTTTCCCTTTAATACAAACTTGTAGATATTATTATGCTTAGTAAATTTACCACACAAATTCTTTGGTCTAGACCAACGTTTGGGTCAAGTTTAATTGAATTCTAACAACGTTCAAAATTTAGTTGTTTTGCATTGTTTTATTATAGCAACTTTGTTTCCCTTTTATACAAACTTGTAATTATTATTTCGATTAGAAAATTAAACACACAAATTCTTGTGTCTAGACCAACGTTAGGGTCAAGTTTCGTTAATTTTTTAGAACGTTCAAAATTTAGCTGTTTTGCACGGTTTTATTAAAGCAAGTTTGCTTCCCTTTTATACAAACTTGTAGTTATTATTTGCTTAGCAAATTTGCCACACAAATTCTTGGGTCAAGACCAACGTTTGGGTAAAGTTTCGTCGAATTCTGAGAACGTTTAAAATTTAGTTGTTTTGCACGGTTTTATAAAAGCAATGTTTGTTTCCCTTTTATACAAACTTGTAGTTATTATAAACTTAGCAAATTTACCACACAAATTCTTGGGCCTAGACCAACGTTTGCGTCAAGTTTCGTCGAATTCTCAGAACGTTAAAAATTTTGCTGTTTTGCATGGTTTTATTGAAGTAAGTTTGTTTCGCTTTTATACAAACTTATAGTTATTATTACACTTAGCAAATTTTCCATACAAATTCTTTGGTATCGACCAACGTTTGGGTCATGTTTCGTCGAATTCTGAAAACGTTCAAAATTTAGCTGTTTTGCAAGGTTTTATTAAAGCAAGTTTGTTTCCCTTTTATACAGACTTTTAGTTGTTATTACGCTTAGAAAATTAACAACACAAATTCTTATGTCTAGACCAACATTTGGGTCAAGTTTCGTCGAATTTTGAAAACGTTCAAAATTTAGCTGTTTTGCACTGTTTTATTAAAGCATGTTTGTTTTCCTTTAATACAAACTTGTAGTTATTATTATGCTTAGCAAATTTACCACACAAATTCTGTTGTCTAGACCAACGTTTGGGTCAAGTTTAATCGAATTCTGACTACGTTCAAAATTTTGCTGTTTTGCACGGTTTTATTAAAGCAAAGCATATTTCCTTTAATACAAACTTGTAGTTATTATTATGCTTAGCAAATTTATCACACAAATTCTTGTATCTAGACGAACGTTTGGGTTAAGTTTCGTCGAATTCTGATAATGTTCAAAATTTAGCGGTTTTGCACGGTTTTATTAAAGCAAGTTTGTTTCTCTTTTATACAAACTTGTTGTTATTATTATGCTTAGCAAATATACCACATAAATTCTTGGGTCTAGACCAACATTTGCATCAAGTTTCGTCGAATTCTGAGAACGTTCAAAATTTAGCTGTTTTGCAAGGTGTTTTTATTAAAGCAAGGTTGTTTTCCTTTTATACAGACTTGTAGTTATTATTACGCTTAGAAAATTAACCACACACATTCTTGTGTCTAGACCAACGTTTGAGTCATGTTTCGTCGAATTCTGATAACGTTCAAAATTTAGTTCTTCTGCACGGTTTTATTAAAACAAGCTTGTTTTCCTTTAATACAAACTAGTAGTTATTATTATGCTTAGCAAATTTACCACACAAATTCTATTTCTAGACCAAAGTTTGGGTCAAGTATAATCAAATTCTGACTACGTTCAAAATTTAGCTGTTTTGCACAGTTTTATTAAAGCAAGTTTATTTTCCTTTAATACAAACTTGTAGTTAATATTATGCTTAGCAAATTTATCACACAAATTCATGTGTTCAGACTAACGTTTGGGTTAAATTTTGTCGAATTCTGAGAACGTTCAAAATTTAGCGATTTTGCACGGTTTTATTAAAGCAAGTTTTTTTCCCTTTTATATAAACTTTTTGGTATTATTACGCTTAACAAATTTGAAACACAAATTCTTAGGTCAAGACCAACGTTTGGGTCAAGTTTCGTCGAATTTTGAGAACATTCAAAATTTAGCTGTTTTGCACGATTTTATAAAAGCAATGTTTGTTTCCCTTTTATACAAACTTGTAGTTATTATACACTTAGCAAAATTTACCACCCAAATTCTTGGGCCTAGACCAACGTTTGCGTCAAGTTTCGTCGAATTCTGAGAATATTTAAAATTTCGCTGTTTTGCACGATTTTATAAAAGCAATGTTTGTTTCCCTTTTATACAAACTTGTAGTTATTATACACTTTTTATAAAAGCAATGTTTGTTTCCCTTTTATACAAACTTGTAGTTATTATACACTTAGCAAATTTACCACAGAAATTGTTGGGCCTAGACCAACGTTTGCGTCAAGTTTCGTCCAATTCTGAGAACATTCGAAATTTAGCTGTTTTGCATGATTTTATAAAAGCATTGTTTGTTTCCCTTTTATGCAAACTTGTAGTTATTATACACTTAGCAAATTTACCACACAAATTCTTGGGCCTAGACCAACGTTTGCGTCAAACTTGTAGTTATTATACACTTAGCAAATTTACCACACAAATTCTTGGGCCTAGACCAACGTTTGCGTCATGTTTCGTCGAATTCTGAGAACGTTCAAAATTTAGTTGTTTTGCATGGTTTTATTGAAGCATGTTCGTTTCCCTTTTATACAAATTTGTAGTTATTATTACGCTTAGCAAATTTACCACTCAAATTCTTGGGTCTAGACCAACATTTGCATCAATTTTCGTCGAATTCTGAGAACGTTCAAAATTTAGCTATTTTGCAAGGTGTTTTTATTAAAGCAAGGTTGTTTTCCTTTTATACAGACTTGTAGTTATTATTACGCTTAGAAAATTAACCACACAAATTCTTGTGTCTAGACCAACGTTTGAGTCATGTTTCGTCGAATTCTGATAACGTTCAAAATTTAGTTGTTCTGCACGGTTTTATTAAAACAAGCTTGTTTTTCTTTAATACAAACTAGTAGTTATTATTATGCTTAGCATATTTACCACACAAATTCTATTGTCTAGACCAAAGTTTGGGTCAAGTTTAATCAAATTCTGACTATGTTCAAAATTTAGCTGTTTTGCACAGTTTTATTAAAGCAAGTTTATTTTCCTTTAATACAAACTTGTAGTTAATATTATGCTTAGCAAATTTATCACACAAATTCATGTGTTCAGACTAACGTTTGGGTTAAATTTCGTCGAATTCTGAGAACGTTCAAAATTTAGCGATTTTGCACGGTTTTATTAAAGCAAGTTTTTTTCCCTTTTATATAAACTTTTTGGTATTATTACGCTTAACAAATTTGAAACACAAATTCTTAGGTCAACCAACGTTTGGGTTAAGTTTCGTCGAATTCTGAGAACATTCAAAATTTAGCTATTTTGCACGATTTTATAAAAGCAATGTTTGTTTCCCTTTTATACAAACTTGTAGTTATTATACACTTAGCAAATTTACCACCCAAATTCTTGGGCCTAGACCAACGTTTGCGTCAAGTTTCGTCCAATTCTGAGAACATTCAAAATTTAGCTGTTTTGCACGATTTTATAAAAGCATTGTTTGTTTCCCTTTTATGCAAACTTGTAGTTATTATACACTTAGCAAATTTACCACACAAATGCTTGGGCATACACCAACGTTTGCGTCAAGTTTCGTCGAATTCTGAGAATGTTCAAAATTTAGCTGTTTTGCATGGTTTTATTGAAGCATGTTCGTTTCCCTTTTTTACAAACTTATACTTATTATTACGCTTAGAAAATTAACCAAACAAATTCTTGTGTCTAGACCAACGTTTGGGTCAAGTTTTGTCAAATTCTGAGAACGTTCAAAATTTAGTTGTTCTGCACGGTTTTATTAAACAAAGTTTGTTTCCCTTTAATACAAACTTGTAGATATTATTATGCTTAGCGAATTTACCACACAAATTCTGTTGTCTAGACCAAAGTTTGGGTCAAGTTTAATCGAATTCTGACTACGTTCAAAATTTAGCTGTTTTGCACGGTTTTATTAAAGCAAGTTTATTTTCCTTTAATACAAACTTGTAGTTAATATTATACTTGGCAAATTTATCACACAAATTCTTGTGCCTAGACTAACTTTTGGGTTAAATTTCGTCGAATTCTGAGAACGTTCAAAATTTAGCAGTTTTGCACGATTTTATTAAAGAAAGTTTGTTTTCCTTTATACAAACTTGTAGTTATTATTACGTTTAGCAAATTGGCCACACAAATTCTTGGGTCAAGACCAATGTTTGGGTCAAGTTTCGTCGAATTCTGAGGACGTTCAAAATTTAGCTGATTATCACGGTTTTATTAAAGCAAGTTTGTTTCGCTTTTATATAGACTTGTAGTCATTATTACGCTTAGAAAATTAACAACACAAATTCTTGTGTCTAGACCAACGTTTGGGTCAAGTTTCGTCGAATTTTGAGAACGTTCAAAATTTAGCTGTTTTGCACTGTTTTATTAAAGCATGTTTGTTTTCCTTTAATACAAACTCGTAGTTATTATTATGCTTAGCAATTTTACCACACAAATTCTGTTGTCTAGACCAACGTTTGGGTCAAGTTTAATCGAATTATGACTACGTTCAAAATTTAGCTATTTTGCACGGTTTTATTAAAGCATATTTGTTTTCCTTTAATACAAACTTGTAGTTATTATTATGCTTAGCAAATTTATCACACAAATTCATGTGTTCAGACTAACGTTTGGGTTAAATTTCGTCGAATTCTAAGAACGTTCAAAATTTAGCAGTTTTGCACGATTTTATTAAAGAAAGTTTGTTTTCCTTTATACAAACTTGTAGTTATTATTACGTTTAGCAAATTGGCCACACAAATTCTTGGGTCAAGACCAATGTTTGGGTCAAGTTTCGTCGAATTCTGAGGACGTTCAAAATTTAGCTGATTATCACGGTTTTATTAAAGCAAGTTTGTTTCGCTTTTATATAGACTTGTAGTCATTATTACGCTTAGAAAATTAACAACACAAATTCTTGTGTCTAGACCAACGCAACGTTATGGTTTCGTCGAATTTTGAGAACGTTCAAAATTTAGCTGTTTTGCACGGTTTTATTAAAGCAAGTGTGTTTCCCTTTAATATAATATAGTAGTTATTATTAGGCTTAACAAATTTACCACACAAATTTTGTTGTCTAAACCAACGTTTGGGTCAAGTTTAATCGAATTCTGACTACGTTCAAAATTTAGCCGTTTTGCACGGTTTTATTAAAGCAAGTTTGTTTTCTTTTAATACAAACTTGTAGTTAATATTATACTTAGCAAATTTATCACACAAATTCATGTGTCTAGACTAACGTTTGGGTTAAATTTCGTCGAATTCTGAGAACGTTCAAAATTTAGCGGTTTTGCACGGTTTTATTAAAGCAAGTTTTTTTCCCTTTTATACAAACTTGTAGTTATTATTACGCTTAACAAATTTGAAACACAATTTCTTAGGTCAAGACCAATGTTTGGGTCAAGCTTCGTCGAAATCTGAGAACATTCAAAATTTAGCTGTTTTGCACGATTTTATAAAAGCAATGTTTGTTTCCCTTTTATACAAACTTGTAGTTATTATACACATAGCAAATTTACCACACAAATTCTTGGGCCTACACCAACGTTTGCATCAAGTTTCGTCGAATTCTGAGAACATTCGAAATTTAGCTGTTTTGCACGATTTGATAAAAGAAACCAACGTTTGCGTCATGTTTCGTCGAATTCTGAGAACGTTCAAGATTTAGCTGTTTTGCATGGTTTTATTGAAGCATGTTCGTTTTCCTTTTATACAAACTTGTAGTTATTATTACGCTTAGCAAATTTACCACTGAAATTCTTGGGTCTAAACCAACATTTGGATCAAGTTTCGTTGAATTCTGAGAACGTTCAAAATTTAGCTGTTTTGCAAGGTGTTTTTATTAAAGTAAGGTTGTTTTCCTTTTATACAGACTTGTAGTTATTATTACGCTTAGAAAATTAACCACACAAATTCTTGTGTCTAGACCAACGTTTGGGTCATGTTTCATCGAATTCTGATAACATTCAAAATTTAGGTGTTCCGCACGGATTTATTAAAAACAAGTTTGTTTTCCTTTAATACAACCTAGTAGTTATTATTATGCTTAGCAAATTTACCACACAAATTCTGTTGTCTAGACCAAAGTTTGGGTCAAGTTTAATCGAATTCTGACTACGTTCAAAATTTAGCTGGTTTGCACGGTTTTATTAAAGCAAGATTATTTTCCTTTAATACAAACTTATAGTTAATATTATGCTTAGCAAATTTATCACACAAATTCATGTGTCTAGACTAACGTTTGGGTTAAATTTCGTCGAATTCTGAGAACGTTCAAAATTTAGCGGTTTTGCACGGTTTTATTAAAGCAAGTTTTTTTCCCTTTTATACAAACTTGTAGTTATTATTACGCTTAACAAATTTGAAACACAATTTCTTAGGTCAAGACCAATGTTTGGGTCAAGCTTCGTCGAAATCTGAGAACATTCAAAATTTAGCTGTTTTGCACGATTTTATAAAAGCAATGTTTGTTTCCCTTTTATACAAACTTGTAGTTATTATACACATAGCAAATTTACCACACAAATTCTTGGGCCTAGACCAACGTTTGCGTCAAGTTTCGTCGAATTCTTAGAACGTTCACAATTTAGTTGTTTTGCATGGTTTTATTGAAGCATGTTCGTTTCCCTTTTATACAAATTTGTAGTTATTATTACGCTTAGCAAATTTACCACTCAAATTCTTGGGTCTAAACGAACATTTGCATCAAGTTTCGTCGAATTTTGAGAACGTTCAAAATTTAGCTGTTTTGCAAGGTGTTTTTATTAAAGCAAGGTTGTTTTCCTTTTATACAGACTTGTAGTTATTATTACGCTTAGAAAATTAACCACACAAATTCTTGTGTCTAGACCAACGTTTGGGTCATGTTTCATCGAATTCTGATAACATTCAAAATTTAGGTGTTCCGCACGGATTTATTAAAAACAAGTTTGTTTTCCTTTAATACAACCTAGTAGTTATTATTATGCTTAGCAAATTTACCACACAAATTCTGTTGTCTAGACCAAAGTTTGGGTCAAGTTTAATCGAATTCTGACTACGTTCAAAATTTAGCTGGTTTGCACGGTTTTATTAAAGCAAGATTATTTTCCTTTAATACAAACTTATAGTTAATATTATGCTTAGCAAATTTATCACACAAATTCATGTGTCTAGACTAACGTTTGGGATAAATTTCGTCGAATTCTGAGAACGTTCAAAATTTAGCGATTTTGCACGGTTTTATTAAAGCAAGTTTTTTTCCCTTTTATATAAACTTTTTGGTATTATTACGCTTAACAAATTTGAAACACAAATTCTTAGGTCAAGACCAATGTTTGGGTCAAGTTTCGTCGAATTCTGAGAACATTCAAAATTTAGCTGTTTTGCACGATTTTATATAAGCAATGTTTGTTTCCCTTTTATACAAACTTGTAGTTATTATACCCATAGCAAATTTACCACACAAATTCTTGGGCCTAGACCAACGTTTGCGTCAAGTTTCGTCGAATTCTAAGAATATTTAAAATTTAGCTGTTTTGCACGATTTTATAAAACCAATGTTTGTTTCCCTTTTATACAAACTTGTAGTTATTATACACTTAGCAAATTTACCACACAAATGAATTCTAAGAACGTTCAAAATTTAGCGGTTTTGCACTGTTTTATTAAAGCAAGTTTGTCTCCCTTTAATACAAACTTGTAGTTATTATTTCGATTAGAAAATTAACCATACAAATTCTTGTGTCTAGACCAACGTTAGGGTCAAGTTCGTTGATTTTTGAAAACGTTCAAAATTTAATTATTTTTCACGATTTTATTAAAGCAAGTTTGTTTTCCTTTAATACAAACTTGTAGTTATTATTGTGCTTAGCATATTTACCACACAAATTCTGTTGTCTAGACCAACGTTTGGGTCAAGTTTAATCGAATTCTGACTACGTTCAAAATTTAGCTGTTTTGCACGGTTTTATTAAAGCAAGTTTATTTTCCTTTAATACAAACTTGTAGTTAATATTATGCTTAGCAAATTTATCACACAAATTCTTGTGTCTAGACTAACGTTTGGGTTAAATTTCGTCGAATTCTGAAAACGTTCAAAATTCAGCAGTTTTGCACGGTTATATTATAGCAAGTTTGTTTCCCTTTTATACAAACTTGCCACACAAACTCTTGGGTCAAGACCAACGTTTGGATCAAGTTTCGTCGAATTCTGAGAACGTTCCAAATTTCGCTGATTCTCACGGTTTTATTAAAGCAAGTGTGTTTCGCTTATATACGAACATGTAGTTATTATTATGCTTAGAAAATTAACAACACAAATTCTTGTGTCTACACCAACGTTAGGGTCAAGTTTCGTCGAATTTTGAGAACGTTCAAAATTTAGCTGTTTTGCACGGTTTTATAAAACCAATGTTTGTTTCCCTTTTATACAAACTTGTAGTTATTATAAACTTAGCAAATCTACCACACAAATTATTCCGCCTAGACCAACGTTTGCGTCAAGTTTCGTCGAATTCTCAGAACGTTACATATTTTGCTGTTTTGCATGGTTTTATTGAAGCAAGTTCGTTTCGCTTTTATACAAATATGTAGTTATTATTACACTTAGCAAATTTACCATACAAATTCTTTGGTATAGACCAACGTTTGGATCATGTTTCGTCGAATTCTGAGAACGTTCAAAATTTAGCTGTTTTGCAAGGTTTTATTAAAGCAAGTTTGTTTCCCCTTTATACAGACTTATAGTTATTATTACGCTTAGAAAATTAACAACACAAATTCTTGTGTCTAGACCAACATTTGGGTCATGTTTCGTCGAATTTTGAGAACGTTCAAAATTTAACTGTTTTGCACTGTTTTATTAAAGCATGTTTGTTTTCCTTTAATACAAACTTATAGTTATTATTATGTTTAGCAAATTTACCACACAAATTCTGTTGTCTAGACCAACGTTTGGGTCAAGTTTAACCGAATTCTGACTACGTTCAAAATTTAGCTGTTTTGCACGGTTTTATTAAAGCATATTTGTTTTCCTTTAATACAAACTTGTAGTTATTACTATGCTTAGCAAATTTATCACACAAATTCTTGTATCTAGACGAACGTTTGGGTTAAGTTTCGTCGAATTCTGATAATGTTCAAAATTTAGCGATTTTGCACGGTTTTATTAAAGCAAGTTTGTTTCCCTTTTATACAAACTTGTTATTATTATGCTTAGCAAATCTATCACACAAATTCTTGGGTCTAGGCCGACATTTGGGTCAAGTTTCGTCGAATTATGAGAACGTTCAAAGTTTAGCTGTTTTGCACAGTTTTATTAAAGCAATGTTTGTTTCCCTTATATATACAAACTTGTAGTTATTATATGCTTACCAAATTTAGTACTCAAATTCTTGGGCCTAGATCAACGTTAGGGTCATGTTTCGTCGAATTCTGACAACGTTGAAAATTTAGAAGTTTTGCACGGTTTATTAAAGCAAGTTTGTGTTCCTTTAATACAAACTTGTAAGTATTATTATGCTTAGGAAATGTACCACACAAATTCAGTGGTCTAGACCAACGTTTGGGGTAAAGTTTTATCGAATTCTGACTACGTTTAAATTTTGGTGTTTTGCACGGTTTTACTAAAGCAAGTTTGTTTCCCTTTAATACAAACTTGTACTAATTATTATGCTTAGCAAATTTATCACACAAATTCTTGTGTTTAGTCTAACGTATGAGTTAAGTTTTGTCGAATTCGGAGAACGTTCAAAATTAGCTATTTTGCACGGTTTATTAAAGCAAGTTTGTTTCCCTTTTATACAAACTAGTAGTTATTATTACGCTTATTAAATTTACCATAGAAATTCTATGGTCTAGACAAACATTTTGGTCAACTTTCGTCGAATTTTGAGAACGTTCAAAATTTAGCTGTTTTGCACTGTTTTATTAAAGCAAGTTTGTTTCCCTTTTATACAAACTTATAGTTATTATTACGCTTAGCAATTTTACCACACAAATTCTTGGGTCAAGACCAACGTTTGTGTCAAGTTTCGTCGAATTCTGTGAACGTTCAAAATTTAGCTATTTTGCATAGTTTTATTAAAGCAATGTTTGTTTTCCTTTTATACAAACTTGTAGTTGTTATACGCTTATCAAATTTACCACTCAAATTCTTAGGCCTAGACCATCGTCTGGGTCAAGTTTCGTTGACATCTGAGAACGTTCAAAATATAGTTGTTATGCACGGTTTTATTGAATCAAGTTCGTTTCCGTTTTATATAAACTTTGGTAAATTTGCTAAACATAATAATGACTACAAGTTTATATTAAAGGAAAACAAACTTGTTTTAATAGAACTGTGCGAAACAGCTAAATTTTGAACGTTCTCAAATTTGACGAAAATTGACCCTAACGTTGGTCTAGACCCAAAAATTTTGTGTGGTAAGTTTGCTAAGTGTAATAATAACTGCAAGTTTATATAAAACGGAAACGAACTTGATTCAATAAAACCGTGCATAACAACTATATTTTGAACGTTCTCAGATGTCAACGAAACTTGACCCAGACGATGGTCTAGGCCTAAGAATTTGAGTGGTAAATTTGATAAGCGTATAACAACTACAAGTTTGTATAAAAGGAAAACAAACATTGCTTTAATAAAACTATGCAAAATAGCTAAATTTTGAACGTTCACAGAATTCGACGAAACTTGACACAAACGTTGGTCTTGACCCAAGAATTTGTGTGGTAAAATTGCTAAGCGTAATAATAACTATAAGTTTGTATAAAAGGGAAACAAACTTGCTTTAATAAAACAGTGCAAAACAGCTAAATTTTGAACGTTCTCAAAATTCGACGAAAGTTGACCAAAATGTTTGTCTAGACCATAGAATTTCTATGGTAAATTTAATAAGCGTAATAATAACTACTAGTTTGTATAAAAGGGAAACAAACTTGCTTTAATAAACCGTGCAAAATAGCTAATTTTGAACGTTCTCCGAATTCGACAAAACTTAACTCATACGTTAGACTAAACACAAGAATTTGTGTGATAAATTTGCTAAGCATAATAATTAGTACAAGTTTGTATTAAAGGGAAACAAACTTGCTTTAGTAAAACCGTGCAAAACACCAAAATTTAAACGTAGTCAGAATTCGATAAAACTTTACCCCAAACGTTGGTCTAGACCACTGAATTTGTGTGGTACATTTCCTAAGCATAATAATACTTACAAGTTTGTATTAAAGGAACACAAACTTGCTTTAATAAACCGTGCAAAACTTCTAAATTTTCAACGTTGTCAGAATTCGACGAAACATGACCCTAACGTTGATCTAGGCCCAAGAATTTGAGTAGTAAATTTGGTAAGCATATAATAACTACAAGTTTGTATATAGCAAATTTACCACAGAAATTCTATGGTCTAGACAAATATTTGGGTCAACTTTCGTCGAATTTTGAGAACGTTCAAAATTTAGCTGTTTCCCACTGTTTTATTTAAGCAAGTTTCTTTCCCTTTTATACAAACTTATAGTTATTATTACGCTTAGCAATTTTACCACACAAATTCTTGGTTCAAGACCAACGTTTGTGTCAAGTTTCGTCTAATTCTAGGAACGTTCAAAATTTAGCTGTTTTGCATAGTTTTATTAAAGCAATGTTTTTTTTTCTTTTATACAAACTTGTAGTTGTTATACGCTTATCAAATTTACCACTCAAATTCTAGGGCCTAGACCATCGTCTGGGTCAAGTTTCGTCGACATCTAAAAACGTTCAAAATTTAGTTGTTTTCTATGATTTTATTGAATCACGTTCGTTTCCCTTTTATACAAACTTGTAGTTATTTTTACCACACAAATTTTTGGGTCTAGACCAACGTTTGGGTCAAGTTTCGTCGAATTCTGAGGACGTTCAAAATTGAGCTGATTTGCACTATAGTTGTTATGCACGGTTTTATTGAATCAAGTTCGTTTCCGTTTTATATAAACTTGCAGTTATTATTACACTTAGCAAACTTACCACACAAAATTTTTGGGTCTAGACCAACGTTAGGGTCAATTTTCGTCAAATTTGAGAACGTTCAAAATTTAGCTGTTTCGCACAGTTCTATTAAAACAAGTTTGTTTTCCTTTAATATAAACTTGTAGTCATTATTATGTTTAGCAAATTTACCACCCAAATTCTATTGTCTAGACCAACGTTTGGGTCACGTTTAATCGAATTCTGACTAAGTTCAAAATTTAGCTGTTTTGCACGGTTTTATTAAAACAAGTTTGTTTTCCTTTAATATAAACTTGTAATTATTATTATGCTTAGCAAATTTATCACACAAATTCTTGTATCTAGACGAACGTTTGGGTTAAGTTTCGTCGAATTCTGATAATGTTCAAAATTTAGCGATTTTGCACGGTTTTATTAAAGCAAGTTTGTTTCCCTTTTATACAAACTTGTTATTATTATGCTTAGCAAATCTATCACACAAATTCTTGGGTCTAGGCCGACATTTGGGTCAAGTTTCGTCGAATTATGAGAACGTTCAAAGTTTAGCTGTTTTGCACAGTTTTATTAAAGCAATGTTTGTTTCCCTTATATATACAAACTTGTAGTTATTATATGCTTACCAAATTTACTACTCAAATTCTTGGGCCTAGATCAACGTTAGGGTCATGTTTCGTCGAATGCTGACAACGTTGAAAATTTAGAAGTTTTGCACGGTTTATTAAAGCAAGTTTGTGTTCCTTTAATACAAACTTGTAAGTATTATTATGCTTAGGAAATGTACCACACAAATTCAGTGGTCTAGACCAACGTTTGGGGTAAAGTTTTATCGAATTCTGACTACGTTTAAATTTTGGTGTTTTGCACGGTTTTACTAAAGCAAGTTTGTTTCCCTTTAATACAAACTTGTACTAATTATTATGCTTAGCAAATTTATCACACAAATTCTTGTGTTTAGTCTAACGTTTGAGTTAAGTTTTGTCGAATTCGGAGAACGTTCAAAATTAGCTATTTTGCACGTTTTATTAAAGCAAGTTTGTTTCCCTTTTATACAAACTAGTAGTTATTATTACGCTTATTAAATTTACCACAGAAATTCTATGGTCTAGACAAACATTTTGGTCAACTTTCGTCGAATTTTGAGAACGTTCAAAATTTAGCTGTTTTGCACTGTTTTATTAAAGCAAGTTTGTTTCCCTTTTATACAAACTTATAGTTATTATTACGCTTAGCAATTTTACCACACAAATTCTTGGGTCAAGACCAACGTTTGTGTCAAGTTTCGTCGAATTCTGTGAACGTTCAAAATTTAGCTATTTTGCATAGTTTTATTAAAGCAATGTTTGTTTTCCTTTTATACAAACTTGTAGTTGTTATACGCTTATCAAATTTACCACTCAAATTCTTAGGCCTAGACCATCGTCTGGGTCAAGTTTCGTTGACATCTGAGAACGTTCAAAATATAGTTGTTATGCACGGTTTTATTGAATCAAGTTCGTTTCCGTTTTATATAAACTTGCAGTTATTATTACACTTAGCAAACTTACCACACAAAATTTTTGGGTCTAGACCAACGTTAGGGTCAATTTTCGTCAAATTTGAGAACGTTCAAAATTTAGCTGTTTCGCACAGTTCTATTAAAACAAGTTTGTTTTCCTTTAATATAAACTTGTAGTCATTATTATGTTTAGCAAATTTACCACCTAAATTCTATTGTCTAGACCAACGTTTGGGTCACGTTTAATCGAATTCTGACTAAGTTCAAAATTTAGCTGTTTTGCACGATTTTATTAAAGCAAGTTTGTTTTCCTTTAATATAAACTACTAGTTATTATTATGCTTAGCAAATTTACCACACAAATTCTGTTGTCTAGACCAACGTTTGGGTCAAGTTTAATCGAATTCTGACTACGTTCAAAATTTAGCGGTTTTGCACGGTTTTATAAAAGCAAGTTTGTTTTCATTTTATACAAACTTGTAGTTGTTATTATGTTTAGCAAATTTCCCACACAAATTATTGGGTCAAGACCAACGTTTGGGTCAAGTTTCGTCGAATTCTGAGAATTTTCAAAATTTAGCTGTTTTGCACGGTTTTATAAAAGCAATGTTTGTTTCCCTTTTATACATACATGTAGTTATTGTACACTTAGCAAATTTACCTCACAAATTCTTGAGCCTTGACCAACGTTTGCGTCAAGTTTCGTCGAATTCTGAGAACGTTGAAAATTTAGCTGTTTTGCATGGTTTTATAAACTAGATCAACGTTAGGGTCAAGTTTCATCGAATTTTGACAACGTTCAAAATTTAGAAGTTTTGCACGGTTTATTAAAGCATGTTTGTGTATCTTTAATACAAACTTGTAAGTATTATTATGCATATGAAATGTACCACACAAATTCAGTGGTCTAGACCAACGTTTGGGTAAAGTTTAATCGAATTCTGACTACGTTTAAATTTCGTTGTTTTGCACGGTTTTATTAATGTAAGTTTGTTTTTCTTTAATACAAATTTGTAGTTATTATTATGCATAGCAAATCTATCACACAAATTCTTGTGTCTAGTCTAACGTTTGGGTTAAGTTTTGTCGAATTCGGAGAATGTTCAAAATTAGCTGTTTTGCAAGGTTTTATTAAAGCAAGTTTGTTTCCCTTTTATACAAACTCGTAGTTATTATTACGTTTAGCAAATTTACCACAGAAATTCTATGGTCTAGACAAATATTTGGGTCAACTTTCGTCGAATTTTGAGAACGTTCAAAATTTAGCTGTTTCCCACTGTTTTATTTAAGCAAGTTTCTTTCCCTTTTATACAAACTTATAGTTATTATTACGCTTAGCAATTTTACCACACAAATTTTTGATTCAAGACCAACGTTTGTGTCAAGTTTCGTCGAATTCTAGGAACGTTCAAAATTTAGCTGTTTTGCATAGTTTTATTAAAGCAATGTTTTTTTTTCTTTTATACAAACTTGTAGTTGTTATACGCTTATCAAATTTACCACTCGAATTCTAGGGCCTAGACCATCGTCTGGGTCAAGTTTCGTCGACATCTAAAAACGTTCAAAATTTAGTCGTTTTTTATGATTTTATTGAATCAAGTTCGTTTCCTTTTTATACAAACTTGTAGTTATTTTACGCTTAGCATATTTACCACACAAATTTTTGGGTCTAGACCAACGTTTGGGTCAAGTTTCGTCGAATTCTGAGGACGTTCAAAATTGAGCTGATTTGCACGGTTTTATTAAAGCAAGTTTGTTTCCCTTTTATACAAACTCGTAGTTATTATTACGTTTAGCAAATTTACCACAGAAATTCTATGGTCTAGACAAAACGTTTGGGTTAAGTTTTGTCGAATTCGGAGAATGTTCAAAATTAGCTGTTTTGCAAGGTTTTATTAAAGCAAGTTTGTTTCCCTTTTATACAAACTTGTAGTCATTATTACGTTTAGCAAATTTACCACCCAAATTCTATTGTCTAGACCAACGTTTGGGTCACGTTTAATCGAATTCTGACTAAGTTCAAAATTTAGCTGTTTTGCACGGTTTTATTAAAGCAAGTTTGTTTTCCTTTAATATAAACTTGTAATTATTATTATGCTTAGCAAATTTATCACACAAATTCTTGTATCTAGACGAACGTTTGGGTTAAGTTTAATCGAATTCTGATAATGTTCAAAATTTAGCTGTTTTGCACGGTTTTATTAAATCAAGTTTGTTTTCCTTTAATACAAACTTGTAGTTATTATTATGCTTAACAAATTTATTACACAAATTTTTGGGTCAAGACAATCGTTTGGGTCAAGTTTCGTCGAATTATGAGAACATTCAAAGTTTAGCTGTTTTGCACAGTTTTATTAAAGCAATGTTTGTTTCCCTTATATACAAACTTGTAGTTATTATATTGCTTAGCAAATTTACTACTCAAATTCTTGGGCCTAGATCAACGTTAGGGTCAAGTTTCGTCGAATTTTGACAACGTTCAAAATTTAGAAGTTTTGCACGGTTTATTAAAGCATGTTTGTGTATCTTTAATACAAACTTGTAAGTATTATTATGCATAGGAATTGTACCACACAAATTCAGTGGTCTAGACCAACGTTTGGGTAAAGTTTAATCGAATTCTGACTACGTTTAAATTTCGTTGTTTTGCACGGTTTTATTAATGCAAGTTTGTTTTTCTTTAATACAAATTTGTAGTTATTATTATGCATAGCAAATCTATCACACAAATTCTTGTGTCTAGTCTAACGTTTGGGTTAAGTTTTGTCGAATTCGGAGAATGTTCAAAATTAGCTGTTTTGCAAGGTTTTATTAAAGCAAGTTTGTTTCCCTTTTATACAAACTCGTAGTTATTATTACGTTTAGCAAATTTACCACAGAAATTCTATGGTCTAGACAAACATTTGGGTCAACTTTCGTCGAATTTTGAGAACGTTCAAAATTTAGCTGTTTCCCAATGTTTTATTTAAGCAAGTTTCTTTCCCTTTTATACAAACTTATAGTTATTATTATGCTTAGCAATTTTACCATACAAATTCTTGGTTCAAGACCAACGTTTGTGTCAACTTTCGTCGAATTCTAGGATCGTTAAAAATTTAGCTGTTTTGCATAGTTTTATTAAAGCAATGTTTTTTTTTCTTTTATACAAACTTGTAGTTGTTATACGCTTATCAAATTTACCACTCAAATTCTAGGGCCTAGACCATCGTCTGGGTCAAGTTTCGTCGACATCTAAAAACGTTCAAAATTTAGTTGTTTTCTATGATTTTATTGAATCACGTTCGTTTCCCTTTTATACAAACTTGTAGTTATTTTTACCACACAAATTTTTGGGTCTAGACCAACGTTTGGGTCAAGTTTCGTCGAATTCTGAGGACGTTCAAAATTGAGCTGATTTGCACGGTTTTATTAAAGCAAGTTTGTTTCGCTTTTATATTGACTAGTAGTTATTATTACACTTAGAAAATTAACAACACCAATTCATGTCACTAGACCAACGTTAGGGTCAAGTTTCGTCGAATTTGAGAACGTTCAAAATTTAGCTGTTTCGCACAGTTCTATTAAAACAAGTTTGTTTTCCTTTAATATAAACTTGTAGTCATTATTATGTTTAGCAAATTTACCACCCAAATTCTATTGTCTAGACCAACATTTGGGTCACATTTAATCGAATTCTGACTAAGTTCAAAATTTAGCTGTTTTGCACGGTTTTAGTAAAGCAAGTTTGTTTTCCTTTAATATAAACTTGTAGTTATTATTATGTTTAGCAAATTTACCACCCAAATTCTATTGTCTGGACCAACGTTTGCGTCAAGTTTAATCGAATTCTGACTACGTTCAAAATTTAGCTGTTTTGCACGGTTTTATTAAAGCAAGTTTGTTTTCCTTTAATACAAACTTGTAGTTATTATTATTCCTAGAAAATTTATCACACAAATTCTTGTGTCTAGACTAACGTTTGGGTTAAATTTCATCGAATTCTGAGAACGTTCAAAATTTAGCAGTTTTGCACGATTTTATTAAAGCAAGTTTGTTTCGCTTTTATACAAACTTGTAGTTATTATTATGCTTAGCAAATTTGCCACACAAATTCTTAGGTCAAGATGAACGTTTGGGTCAAATTTCGTCGAATGCTGAGAACGTTCAAAATTTAGCTGTTTTGCACGGTTTTATAAAAGCAATGCTTGTTTCCCTTTTATACAAACTTGTAGTTATTATACACTTAGCAAATTTACCACACAATTTCTTGGGCCTAGACCAACGTTTGCGTCAAGTTTCGTCGAATTATGAGAACGTTCACAATTTAGCTGTTTTGCATGGTTTTGTTGAATCAAGTTCGTTTCCCTTTTATACAAACTTGTAGTTATTATTACGCTTAGCAAATTTACCACACAAATTCTTTGGTCTAGACCAAAATTTGGATCACGGTTCGTCTAATTCTGATAACGTTGAAAATTTAGCTATTTTGCAAGGTTTTATTAAAGCAAGTTTGTTTCCCTTTTATACAGACTTGTAGTTATTATTACGCTTAGAAAATTAACCAAACAAATTCTTGTGTCGACACCAATGTTTGGGTCAAGTTTTGTCGAATTCTGAGAACGTTCAAAATTTAGTTGTTCTGCACGGTTTTATTAAACAAAGTTTGTTTCCCTTTAATACAAACTTGTAGATATTACTATGCTTAGCGAATTTACCACACAAATTCTATGGTTTAGACCAACATTTGGGTCAAGTTTAATCGAATTCTTACAACCTTCAAAATTTAGTTGTTTTGCACTGTTTTATTAAAGCAAGTTTGTCTCCCTGTAGTTATTATTTCGATTAGAAAATTAACCATACAAATTCTTGTGTCTAGACCAACGTTAGGGTCAAGTTTAATCGAATTCTGACTACGTTCAAAATTTAGATGTTTTGCACGGTTTTATTAAAGCAAGTTTATTTTCCTTTAATACAAACTTGTAGTTAATATTATGCTTAGCAAATTTATCACACAAATTCTTGTGTCTAGACTAACGTTTGGGTTAAATTTCGTCGAATTCTGAAAACGTTCAAAATTCAGCAGTTTTGCACGGTTATATTATAGCAAGTTTGTTTCCCTTTTATACAAACTTGTAGTTATTATTAAGTTTAGTAAATTTGCCTCACAAATTCTTGGGTCAAGACCAACGTTTGGATCAAGTTTCGTCGAATTCTGAGGACGTTCAAAATTTCGCTGATTCTCACGATTTTATTAAAGCAAGTGTGTTTCGCTTATATACGAACATGTAGTTATTATTACGCTTAGAAAATTAACAACACAAATTCTTGTGTCTACACCAACGTTAGGGTCAAGTTTCGTCGAATTTTGAGAACGTTCAAAATTTAGCTGTTTTGCACGGATTTATAAAAGCAATGTTTGTTTCCCTTTTATACAAACTTGTAGTTATTATAAACTTAGCAAATCTACCACACAAATTATTGCGCCTAGACCAACGTTTGCGTCAAGTTTCGTCGAATTCTCAGAACATTACATATTTTGCTGTTTTGCATGGTTTTATTGAAGCAAGTTCGTTTCGCTTTTATACAAACATGTAGTTATTATTACACTTAGCAAATTTACCATACAAATTCTTTGGTATAGACCAACGTTTGGATCATGTTTCGTCGAATTCTGAGAACGTTCAAAATTTAGCTGTTTTGCAAGGTTTTATTAAAGCAAGTTTGTTTTCCCTTTATACAGACTTGTAGTTATTATTACGCTTAGAAAATTAACAACACAAAATCTTGTGTCTAGACCAACATTTGGGTCATGTTTCGTCGAATTTTGAGAACGTTCAAAATTTAGCTGTTTTGCACTGTTTTATTAAAGCATGTTTGTTTTCCTTTAATACAAACTTGTAGTTTTTATTATGCTTAGCAAATTTACCACACAAATTCTATGGTCTAGACCAACGTTTGGGTCTAGTTTAATCGAATTCTGACAACGTTCAAAATTTAACTGTTTTGCATTGTTTTATTAAAGCAAGTTTGTTTCCCTTTTATACAAAGTTGTAGTTAATATTATGCTTAGCAAATTTATCACACAAATTCTTGTGTCTAGACCAACATTTGGGTCAAGTTTCGTCGAATTTTGAGAACGTTCAAAATTTAGCTGTTTTGCACTGTTTTATTAAAGCATGTTTGTTTTCCTTTAATACAAACTTGTAGTTATTATTATGCTTAGCAAATTTACCACACAAATTCTGTTGTCTAGACCAACGTTTGGGTCAAGTTTAATCGAATTCTGACTACGTTCAAAATTTAGCTGTTTTGCACGGTTTTATTAAAGCATATTTGTTTTCCTTTAATACAAACTTGTAGTTATTATTATGCTTAGCAAATTTACCACACAAATTCTTATATCTAGACGAACGTTTAGGTTTAGTTTCGTCGAATTCTGATAATATTCAAAATTTAGCGGTTTTGCACGGTTTTATTAAAGCAAGTTTGTTTCCCTTTTATACAAACTTGTTGTTATTCTTATGCTTAGCAAATCTATCACACAAATTCTTGGGTGAAGGCCGACATTTGGGTCAAGTTTCGTCGAATTATGAGAACGTTCAAAGTTTAGTTGTTTTGCACAGTTTTATTAAAGCAATGTTTGTTTCCCTTATATACAAACTTGTAGTTATTATATGCTTACCAAATTTACTACTCAAATTCTTGGGCCTAGATCAACGTTAGGGTCATGTTTCGTCGAATTCTGACAACGTTTAAAATTTAGAAGTTTTGCACGGTTTATTAAAGCAAGTTTGTGTTCCTTTAATACAAACTTGTAAGTATTATTATGCTTAGGAAATGTACCACACAAATTCAGTGGTCTAGACCAACGTTTGGGGTAAAGTTTTATCAAATTCTGACTACCAACGTTTGGAGTTTAATCAAATTCTGACTACGTTTAAATTTTGGTGTTTTGCACGGTTTTACTAAAGCAAGTTTGTTTCCCTTTAATACAAACTTGTACTAATTATTATGCTTAGCAAATTTATCACACAAATTCTTGTGTCTAGTCTAACGTTTGAGTTAAGTTTTGTCGAATTCGGAGAATGTTCAAAATTAGCTATTTTGCAAGGTTTTATTAAAGCAAGTTTGTTTCCCTTTTATACAAACTAGTAGTTATTATTAACGCTTAGTAAATTTACCACAGGAATTCTATGGTCTAGACAAACATTTGGGTCAACTTTCGTCGAATTTTGAGAACGTTCAAAATTTAGCTGTTTTGCACTGTTTTATTAAAGCAAGTTTGTTTCCTTTTATACAAACTTATAGTTTTTAAAACGCTTGGCAATTTTACCACACAAATTCTTGGGTCAAGACCAACGTTTGTGTCAAGTTTCCTCGAATTCTGGGAACGTTCAAACGTTTGTGTCAAACGTTCGAATTCTAGGAACGTTCAAAATTTAGCTGTTTTGCATAGTTTTATTAAAGCAATGTTTTTTTTCCTTTTATACAAACTTGTAGTTGTTATACGCTTATCAAATTTACCACTCAAATTCTTGGGCCTAGACCATCGTCTGGGTCAAGTTTCGTCGACATCTAAAAACGTTCAAAATTTAGTTGTTTTCTATGATTTTATTGAATCAAGTTCGTTTCCCTTTTATACAAACTTGTAGTTATTATTACGCTTAGCAAATTTACCACACAAATTTTTGGGTCTAGACCAACGTTTGGATCAAGTTTCGTCGAATTCTGAGGACGTTCAAAATTGAGCTGATTTGCACGGTTTTATTAAAGCAAGTTTGTTTCCCTTTTATACAAACTTGTAGTTATTATTATGCTTAGCAAATTTGCCACACAAATTCTTGGGTCAAGATGAACGTTTGGGTCAAATTTCGTCGAATTCTGAGAACGTTCAAAATTTAGCTATTTTGCACGGTTTTATAAAAGCAATGCTTGTTTCCCTTTTATACAAACTTGTAGTTATTATACACTTAGCAAATTTACGACACAATTTCTTGGGCCTAGACCAACGTTTGCGTCAAGTTTCGTCGAATACTGACAACGTTCAAAATTTAGCTGTTTTGCATGGTTTTGTTGAAGCAAGTTCGTTTCCATTTTATACCAACTTGTAGTTATTATTACGCTTAACAAATTTACCACAAAAATTCTTTGGTTTAGACCAAAATTTGGATCACGTTTCGTCGAATTCTGATAACGTTCAAAATTTAGCTATTTTGCAAGGTTTTATTAAAGCAAGTTTGTTTCCTTTTATACAGACTTGTAGTTATTATTACGCTTAGAAAATTAACCAAACAAATTCTTGTGTCTAGACCAACGTTTGGGTCAAGTTTTGTCGAATTCTGAGAACGTTCAAAATTTAGTTGTTCTGCACGGTTTTATTAAACAAAGTTTGTTTCCCTTTAATACAAACTTGTAAATATTATTATGCTTAGCGAATTTACCACACAAATTCTGTGGTCTAGACCAACATTTGGGTCAAATTTAATCGAATTCTTACAACCTTCAAAATTTAGTTGTTTTGCACTGTTTTATTAAAGCAAGTTTGTCTCCCTTTAATACAAACTTGTAGTTATTATTTCGATTAGAAAATTAACCATACAATTCTTGTGTCTAGACCAACGTTAGGGTCAAGTTTCGTCGATTTTTGAAAACGTTCAAAATTTAATTGTTTTTCATGGTTTTATTAAAGCAAGTTTGTTTTCCTTAAATACAAACTTGAAGTTATTATTGTGTTTAGCAAATTTACCACACAAATTCTGTTGTCTAGACATTAAAGCAAGTTTGTCTCCCTTTAATACAAACTTGTAGTTATTATTTCGATTAGAAAATTAACCATACAATTCTTGTGTCTAGACCAACGTTAGGGTCAAGTTTCGTCGATTTTTGAAAACGTTCAAAATTTAATTGTTTTTCATGGTTTTATTAAAGCAAGTTTGTTTTCCTTAAATACAAACTTGAAGTTATTATTGTGTTTAGCAAATTTACCACACAAATTCTGTTGTCTAGACCAACGTTTGGGTCAAGTTTAATCGAATTCTGACTACGTTCAAAATTTAGCTGTTTTGCACGGTTTTATTAAAGCAAGTTTATTTTCCTTTAATACAAACTTGTAGTTAATATTATGCTTAGCAAATTTATCACACAAATTCTTGTGTCTAGACTAACGTTTGGGTTAAATTTCGTCGAATTCTGAGAACGTTCAAAATTCAGCGGTTTTGCACGGTTTTATTGAAGCATGTTCGTTTCCCTTTTATACAAATTTGTAGTTATTATTACGCTTAGAAAATTAACCACACAAATTCTTGTGTCTAGACCAACGTTTGGGTCATGTTTCGTCGAATTCTGATAACGTTCAAAATTTAGGTGTTCCGCATCGATTTATTAAAAACAAGTTTGTTTTCCATTAATACAAACTAGTAGGTATTATTATGCTTAGTAAATTTACCACACAAATTCTGTTGTCTAGACCAAAGTTTGGGTCAAGTTTAATCGAATTCTGACTACGTTCAAAATTTAGCTGTTTTGCACGGTTTTATTAAAGCAAGTTTATTTTCCTTTAATACAAACTTGTAGTTAATATTATGCTTAGCAAATTTATCACACAAATTCATGTGTCTAGACTAACGTTTGGGTTAAATTTCGTCGAATTCTGAGAACGTTCAAAATTTAGTTGAAGCAAGTTTTTTTCACTTTTATACAAACTTGTAGTTATTATTACGCTTGCACGGTTTAAAGCAAGTTTATTTTCCTTTAATACAAACTTGTAGTTAATATTATGCTTAGCAAATTTATCACACAAATTCATGTGTCTAGACTAACGTTTGGGTTAAATTTCGTCGAATTCTGAGAACGTTCAAAATTTAGTTGAAGCAAGTTTTTTTCACTTTTATACAAACTTGTAGTTATTATTACGCTTAACAAATTTGAAACACAAATTCTTAGGTCAAGACCAACGTTTGGGTCAAGTTTCGTCGAATTCTGAGAACATTCAAAATTTAGCTGTTTTGCACGATTTTATAAAAGCAATGCTTGTTTCCATTTTAAACAAACTTGTAGTTATTATACACTTAGCAAATTTCCACCCAAATTCTTGGGCCTAGACCAACGTTTGCGTCAAGTTTCGTCCAATTCTGAGAACATTCGAAATTTAGCTGTTTTGCACGATTTTATAAAAGCATTGTTTGTTTCCCTTTTATACAAACTTGTAGTTATTATACACTTAGCAAATTTACCACACAAATGCTTGGGCCTACACCAACGTTTGCGTCAAGTTTCATTGAAATCTGAGAATATTCAAAATTTAGCTGTTTTGCATGGTTTTATTGAAGCATGTTCGTTTCCCTTTTATACAAACTTGTACTTATTATTACGCTTAGAAAATTAACCACACAAATTCTTGTGTCTAGACCAACGTTTGGGTCATGTTTCGTCGAATTCTGATAACGTTCAAAATTTAGTTGTTCTGCACGGTTTTATTAAAACAAGTTTGTTTTCCTTTAATACAAACTAGTAGTTATTATTATGCTTAGTAAATTTACCACACAAATTCTGTTGTCTAGACCAAAGTTTGGGCCAAGTTTAATCGAATTCTGACTACGTTCTAAATTTAGCTGTTTTGCACGGTTTTATTAAAGCAAGTTTATTTTCCTTTAATACAAACTTGTAGTTAATATTATGCTTAGAAAATTAATCACACAAATTCTTGTGTCTAGACTAACTTTTGGGTTAAATTTCGTCGAATTTTGAGAACATTCAAAATTTAGCAGTTTTGCACGATTTTATTAAAGCAAGTTTGTTTTCCTTATATACAAACTTGTAGTTATTATTACGGTTAGCAAATTTGCCACACAAATTCTTGGGTCAAGACCAACGTTAGGGTCAAGTTTAGTCGAATTCTGAGTACGTTCAAAATTTAGCTGATTCTCACGGTTTTATTAAAACAAGTTTGTTTCGCTTTTATATAGACTTGTAGTTATTATTACGCTTAGAAAATTAACAACACAAATTCTTGTGTCTACACCAACGTTAGGGTCAAGTTTCGTCAAATTTTAATAACGTTTAAAATTTAGCTGTTTTACACGGTTTTATTAAAGCAAGTTTGTTTCCCTTTAATATAAACTTGTTGTTATTATTATGCTTCGCAAATTTACCACACAAATTCTGTTGTCTATACCAACGTTTGGGTCATGTTTAATCGAATTCTGACTACGTTCAAAATTTAGTTGTTTTGCACGGTTTTATTAAAGCAAGTTTGTTTTCCTTTAATACAAACTTATAGTTATTATTATGCTTAGCAAATTTATCAAACAAATTCTTGTTTCTAGACCAATGTTTGCGACAAGTTTTGCGAATTCTGAGAACGTTCAAAATTTAGCTGTTCTGTACGGTTTTATTATACCAAGTTTGTTTCCCTTTAATACAAACTCGTAGTTATTATTATGCTTAGTAAATTTACCACACAAATTCTGTTGTCTAGACCAAAGTTTGGGCCAAGTTTAATCGAATTCTGACTACGTTCAAAATTTAGCTGTTTTGCACGGTTTTATTAAAGCAAGTTTATTTTCCTTTAATACAAACTTGTAGTTAATATTAAGCTTAGCAAATTTATCAAAAAAATTCTTATGTCTAGACTAACTTTTGGGTTAAATTTCGTCGAATTTTGAGAACGTTCAAAATTTAGCAGTTTTGCACGATTTTATTAAAGCAAGTTTGTTTTCCTTTTATACAAACTTGTAGTTATTATTACGCTTAGCAAATTTGCCACACAAATTCTTGGGTCAAGACCAACGTTGGGGTCAAGTTTAGTCGAATTCTGAGGACGTTTAAAATTTAGCTGATTCTCACGGTTTTATTAAAACAAGTTTGTTTCGCTTTTATATAGACTTGTAGTTATTATTACGCTTAGAAAATTAACAACACAAATTCTTGTGTCTACACCAACGTTAGGGTCAAGTTTCGTCAAATTTTGATAATGTTTAAAATTTAGCTGTTTTACACGATTTTATTAAAGCAAGTTTGTTTCCCTTTAATATAAACTTGTTGTTATTATTATGCTTCGCAAATTTACCACACAAATTCTGTTGTCTATACCAACGTTTGGGTCATGTTTAATCGAATTCTGACTACGTTCAAAATTTAGTTGTTTTGCACGGTTTTATTAAAGCAAGTTTGTTTTCCTTTAATACAAACTTATAGTTATTATTATGCTTAGCAAATTTATCATACAAATTCTTGTTTCTAGACCAACGTTTGCGACAAGTTTCGTCGAATTCTGAGAACGTTCAAAGTTTAGCTGTTTTGTACGGTTTTATTAAACCAAGTTTGTTTCCCTTTAATACAAACTTGAAGATATTATTATGCTTTGCAAATTTACCACACAAATTCTGTGGTCAAGACCAACGTTTGGGTCAAGTTTAATCTAATTCTGACAACGTTCAAAATTTAGCTGTTTTGCACTGTTTTATTAAAGCAAGTTTGTTTTCCTTTTATACGAGCTTGTAGTTTTTATTACGATTAGAAAATTAACCATACAAATTCTTGTGTCTAGACCAACATTTGGGTCATGTTTCGTCGAATTCTGAGAACGTTCAAAATTTAGCTGTTCTGCATGGTTTTATTAAAACAAGTTTGTTTTCCTTTAATACAAACTAGTAGTTATTATTATGCTTAGCAGATTTACCATACAAATTCTTTTGTCTATACCAACGTTTGGGTCAAGTTTAATCGAATTCTGACTACGTTCAAAATTTAGCTGTTTTGCACGGTTTTATTAAAGCAAGTTTATTTTCCTTTAACACAAACTTGTAGTTCATATTATGCTTAGCAAATTTATCACACAAATTCATGTGTCTAGACTAACGTTTGGGTTAAATTTCGTCGAATTCTGAAAACGTTCAAAATTTAGCGTTTTTTGCACGATTTTATTAAATCAAGTTCTTTTCCCTTTTATACAAACTTGTAGTTATTATTACGCTTAACAAATTTGAAACACAAATTCTTAGGTCAAGACCAACGTTTGGGTCAAGTTTCATCGAATTCTGAAAACATTCAAAATTTAGTTGTTTTGCACGATTTTATAAAAGCAATGTTTGTTTCCCTTTTATACAAACTTGTAGTTATTATACACTTAGCAAATTTACCACACAAATTCTTGGGCCTAGACCAACGTTTGCGTCAAGTTTCGTCGAATTCTGAGAACGTTCAAAATTTAGCTGTTTTGCAAGGTGTTTTTATTAAAGTAAGGTCGTTTTCCTTTTATACAGACTTGTAGTTATTATTACGGTTAGAAAATTAACAACACCAATTCTTGTGTCTAGACCAACGTTAGGGTCAAGTTTCGTCGAATTTTGAGAACGTTCAAAATTTAGTTGTTTTGCACGGTTTTATTAAAGAAAGCTTGTTTCCCTTTAATATAAACTTGTTGTTATTATTATGTTTAACAAATTTACCACAAAAATTCTGTTGTCTATACCAACGTTTGGGTCATGTTTAATCGAATTCTGACTACGTTCAAAATTAAGTTGTTTTGCACGGTTTTATTAAAGCAAGTTTGTTTTCCTTTAATACAAACTTATAGTTATTATTATGCATAGCAAATTTATCACACAAATTCTTGTTTCTAGACCAACGTTTGCGTCATGTTTCGTCGAATTCTGAGAACGTTCAAAATTTAGCTATTCTGCACGGTTTATTAAACCAAATTTGTTTCCCTTTAATACAAACTTGTAGATACTATTATGCTTTGTAAATTTACCACACAAATTCTGTGGTCGAGATCAACGTTTGGGTCAAGCTTAATCGAATTCTGACAACTTTCAAGATTTAGCTGTTTTGCACTGTTTTATTAAAGCAAGTTTGTTTCCCTTTTATACGAACTTGTATTTATTATTACGATTAGAAAATTAACCACACAAATTCTTGTGTCTAGACCAACGTTAGGGTCAAGTTTCGTCGAATTCTGAGAACGTTCAAAATTTAGCAGTTTTGCACGGTTTTATTAAAGCAAGTTTGTTTCCCTTTTATACAAACTTGTAGTTATTATTACGCTTTGCAAATTTGCCACACTAATTCTTGAGTCAAGACCAACGTTTGGATCAAGTTTCGTCAAATTCTGAGAACGTTCAAAATTTAGCTGATTCTCACGGTTTTATTAAAGCAAGTGTGTTTCGCTTTTATACGAACATGTAGTTATTATTTCGATTAGAAAGTTAACCACACAAATTCTTGTGTCTAGACCAACGTTAGGGTCAAGTTTCATTGAATTTTGAGAACGTTCAAAATTTAGTTGTTTTGCACGATTTTATTAAAGCAAGTTTGTTTTCCATTAATACAAACTTGTAGTTATGATTATGCTTAGCAAATTTACCACACAAATTTTGTTGTCTAGACCAACTTTTGGGTCAAGTTTAATCGAATTCTGAGAACGTTCAAAATTTAGCGGTTTTGCACGGTTTTATTAAAGCAAGTTTTTTTCCCTTTTATACAAACTTTTAGTTATTATTACGCTTAACAAATTTGAAACACAAATTCTTAGGTCAAGACCAATGTTTGGGTCAAGTTTCGTCGAATTCTGAGAACATTCAAAATTTAGCTGTTTTGCACGATTTTATATAAGCAATGTTTGTTTCCCTTTTATACAAACTTGTAGTTATTATACCCATAGCAAATTTACCACACAAATTCTTGGGCCTAGACCAACGTTTGCGTCAAGTTTCGTCGAATTCTAAGAACGTTCAAAATTTAGTTGTTTTGCATGGTTTTTATTGAAGCATGTTCGTTTCCCTTTTATACAAATTTGTAGTTATTATTACGCTTAGCAAATTTACCACTCAAATTCTTGGGTCTAGACGAACATTTGCATCAAGTTTCGTCGAATTTTGAGAACGTTCAAAATTTAGCTGTTTTGCAAGGTGTTTTTATTAAAGCAAGGTTGTTTTCCTTTTATACAGACTTGTAGTTATTATTACGCTTAGAAAATTAACCACACAAATTCTTGTGTCTAGACCAACGTTTGGGTCATGTTTCATCGAATTCTGATAACATTCAAAATTTAGGTGTTCCGCACGGATTTATTAAAAACAAGTTTGTATTCCTTTAATACAACCTAGTAGTTATTATTATGCTTAGCAAATTTACCACACAAATTCTGTTGTCTAGACCAAAGTTTGGGTCAAGTTTAATCGAATTCTGACTACGTTCAAAATTTAGCTGGTTTGCACGGTTTTATTAAAGCAAGATTATTTTCCTTTAATACAAACTTGTAGTTAATATTATGCTTAGCAAATTTATCACACAAATTCATGTGTCTAGACTAACGTTTGGGATAAATTTCGTCGAATTCTGAGAACGTTCAAAATTTAGCGATTTTGCACGGTTTTATTAAAGCAAGTTTTTTTCCCTTTTATATAAACTTTTTGGTATTATTACGCTTAACAAATTTGAAACACAAATTCTTAGGTCAAGACCAATGTTTGGGTCAAGTTTCGTCGAATTCTGAGAACATTCAAAATTTAGCTGTTTTGCACAGTTTTATTAAAGCAAGTTTGTTATTCTTTAATACAAACTTATAGTTATTATTATGCTTAGCAAATTTATCACACAAATTCTTGTTTCTAGACCAACGTTTGCGACAAGTTTTGCGAATTCTGAGAACGTTCAAAATTTAGCTGTTCTGTACGGTTTTATTATACCAAGTTTGTTTCCCTTTAATACAAACTAGTAGTTATTATTATGCTTAGTAAATTTACCACACAAATTCTGTTGTCTAGACCAAAGTTTGGGCCAAGTTTAATCGAATTCTGACTACGTTCAAAATTTAGCGGTTTTGCACGGTTTTATTAAAGCAAGTTTATTTTCCTTTAATACAAACTTGTAGTTAATATTAAGCTTAGCAAATTTATCACACAAATTCTTGTGTCTAGACTAACTTTTGGGTTAAATTTCGTCGAATTTTGAGAACGTTCAAAATTTAGCAGTTTTGCAGGATTTTATTAAAGCAAGTTTGTTTTCCTTTTCTACAAACTTGTAGTTATTATTACGCTTAGCAAATTTGCCACACAAATTCTTGGGTCAAGACCAACGTTGGGGTCAAGTTTAGTTGAATTCTGAGGACGTTCAAAATTTAGCTGATTCTCACGGTTTTATTAAAACAAGTTTGTTTCGCTTTTATATAGACTTGTAGTTATTATTACGCTTAGAAAATTAACAACACAAATTCTTGTGTCTACACCAACGTTAGGGTCAAGTTTCGTCAAATTTTGATAATGTTTAAAATTTAGCTGTTTTACACGATTTTATTAAAGCAAGTTTGTTTCCCTTTAATATAAACTTGTTGTTATTATTATGCTTCGCAAATTTACCACACAAATTCTGTTGTCTATACCAACGTTTGGGTCATGTTTAATCGAATTCTGACTACGTTCAAAATTTAGTTGTTTTGCACGGTTTTATTAAAGCAAGTTTGTTTTCCTTTAATACAAACTTATAGTTATTATTATGCTTAGCAAATTTATCACACAAATTCTTGTTTCTAGACCAACGTTTGCGACAAGTTTCGTCGAATTCTGAGAACGTTCAAAATTTAGCTGTTCTGTACGGTTTTATTAAACCAAGTTTGTTTACCTTTAATACAAACTTGTAGATATTATTATGCTTTGCAAATTTACCACACAAATTCTGTGGTCAAGACCAACGTTTGGGTCAATTTTAATCTAATTCTGACAACGTTCAAAATTTAGCTGTTTTGCACTGTTTTATTAAAGTAAGTTTGTTTTCCTTTTATACGAGCTTGTAGTTTTTATTACGATTAGAAAATTAACCATACAAATTCTTGTGTCTAGACCAACATTTGGGTCATGTTTCGTCGAATTCTGAGAACGTTCAAAATTTAGCTGTTCTGCGTGGTTTTATTAAAACAAGTTTGTTTTCCTTTAATACAAACTAGTAGTTATTATTATGCTTAGCAGATTTACCACACAAATTCTTTTGTCTAGACCAACGTTTGGGTCAAGTTTAATCGAATTCTGACTACGTTCAAAATTTAGCTGTTTTGCACGGTTTTATTAAAGCAAGTTTATTTTCCTTTAATACAAACTTGTAGTTAATATTATGCCTAGCAAATTTATCACACAAATTCATGTGTCTAGACTAACGTTTGGGTTAAATTTCGTCGAATTCTGAAAACGTTCAAAATTTAGCGTTTTTTGCACGATTTTATTAAATCAAGTTCTTTTCCCTTTTATACAAACTTGTAGTTATTATTACGCTTAACAAATTTGAAACACAAATTCTTAGGTCAAGACCAACGTTTGGGTCAAGTTTCATCGAATTCTGAAAACATTCAAAATTTAGCTGTTTTGCACGATTTTATAAAAGCAATGTTTGTTTCCCTTTTATACAAACTTGTAGTTATTATACACTTAGCAAATTTACCACGCAAATTCTTGGGCCTAGACCAACGTTTGCGTCAAGTTTCGTCCAATTCAGAGAACATTCGAAATTTAGCTGTTTTGCACGATTTTATAAAAGCATTGTTTGTTTCCCTTTTATACAAACTTGTAGTTATTATACACTTAGCAAATTTACCACACAAATGCTTACACCAACGTTTGCGTCAAGTTTCGTCGAATTCTGAGAACGTTCAAAATTTAGCTGTTTTGCAAGGTGTTTTTATTAAAGTAAGGTCGTTTTCCTTTTATACAGACTTGTAGTTATTATTACGGTTAGAAAATTAACAACACAAATTCTTGTGTCTAGACCAACGTTAGGGTCAAGTTTCGTCGAATTTTGAGAACGTTCAAAATTTAGTTGTTTTGCACGGTTTTATTAAAGCAAGCTTGTTTCCCTTTAATATAAACTTGTTGTTATTATTATGTTTAACAAATTTACCACAAAAATTCTGTTGTCTATACCAACGTTTGGGTCATGTTTAATCGAATTCTGACTACGTTAAAATTAAGTTGTTTTGCACGGTTTTATAAAAGCAAGTTTGTTTTCCTTTAATACAAACTTATAGTTATTATTATGCATAGCAAATTTATCACACAAATTCTTGTTTCTAGACCAACGTTTGCGTCATGTTTCGTCGAATTCTGAGAACGTTCAAAATTTAGCTGTTCTGCACGGTTTATTAAACCAAATTTGTTCCCCATTAATACAAACTTGTAGATACTATTATGCTTTGTAAATTTACCATACAAATTCTGTGGTCGAGACCAACGTTTGGGTCAAGCTTAATCGAATTCTGACAACTTTCAAGATTTAGCTGTTTTGCACTGTTTTATTAAAGCAAGTTTGTTTCCCTTTTATACGAACTTGTATTTATTATTACGATTAGAAAATTAACCACACAAATTCTTGTGTCTAGACCAACGTTAGGGTCAAGTTTCGTCGAATTCTGAGAACGTTCAAAATTTAGCTGTTCTGCACGGTTTTATGAAAGCAAGTTTGTTTTCCTTTAATACAAACTAGTAGTTATTATTATGCTTACCAAATTTACCACACAAATTCTGTTGTCTAGACCAAAGTTTGGGTCATGTTTAATCGAATTCTGACTACGTTCAAAATTTAGCTGTTTTACACGGTTTTATTAAAACAAGTTTATTTTCCTTTAATACAAACTTGTAGTTAATATTATGCTTAGCAAATTTATCACACAAATTCTTGTGTCTAGACTAACTTTTGGGTTAAATTTCGTCGAATTCTGAGAACGTTCAAAATTTAGCAGTTTTGCACGGTTTTATTAAAGCAAGTTTGTTTCCCTTTTATACAAACTTGTAGTAATTATTACGCTTTGCAAATTTGCCACACTAATTCTTGAGTCAAGACCAACGTTTGGATCAAGTTTCGTCGAATTCTGAGAACGTTCAAAATTTAGCTGATTCTCACGGTTTTATTAAAGCAAGTGTGTTTCGCTTTTATACGAACATGTAGTTATTATTTCGATTAGAAAATTAACCACACAAATTCTTGTGTCTAGACCAACGTTAGGGTCAAGTTTCATTGAATTTTGAGAACGTTCAAAATTTAGTTGTTTTGCACGATTTTATTAAAGCAAGTTTGTTTTCCATTAATACAAATTCTTGGGCCTAGACCAACGTTTGCGTCAAGTTTCGTCGAATTCTAAGAATATTTAAAATTTAGCT
>NW_011628192.1:0-13871 GCF_000512975.1 Sesamum indicum
AGAAACTAGGATCCCTCCTAGACTTAGAGATTATCACATTGCCCTAAATATTAAGTTATTTGAACCTACTAATGTCGAAGAAGCAATGAAATCTGATAAATGGCTTAGTGCTATGAAAGAAAAAATGAGATCCTTAAAACTTAACGAAACTTGGACTTTAGTTCCTAGACCTAAAAACTCATGAGTAGTTGACTGCAAATAGATCTTTAAGATTAAACAAGAAAATCCCATTAAGTATAAAGCTAGATTAGTAGCAAAAGGATTTACCCAAAAATAAGAAAAATACTATAATGAGATATTTCCCCCCCCCCGTAGTGAAATACACCACTCTTCGTATTATTCTTGCTATCACTGCACACTACAATTGGGAACTGAAATAAATGGACATGGAAACTGCTATCTTACATGATGACTTAGATGAACATATTTACATGAGTCAACCTGTTGGTTTTATTGATAAGTTCAAACCTGGTTATGTGTGCCTTCTTAAAAAATCTTTGTATGGTTAAAACAGTCTCCTAGACAATGGAACAAGAAATTTGATTCTTTCATGCATAAGTTAGATTTTAAAAGAAACCACTATGATCATTGTTTATAATTTAAGCATGTTGACAGTACTCCTATCTTTCCTGTTCTATATGTGGATGATATGCTCATTGCTAGTCCTAGCGTATATCTCATTTATCATTTGCAAAAAGATTTACACAAAACTTTTGAAATGAAGGATCTAGGTGATGCAAAGCGAATTCCCTGCATGAACATTGTTAGACATAGAGAAAAGTTCACTATTTGGCTAAACCAAAAATCTTACATTCTATCTATCTTAAAGAAATTCTCTATGGAAAATTCTAAGCCAACCTCTGTGCCTCTTGCTGTCCATTTTCAACTGAGTAAAAATCAGAGTCTAAAAACTGTTACTGAAAAAGCAAAAATAAAAAAAGTTCCTTACTCAAATGTGATCGAATCCATTATGTTTCTCATGGTATGTACAAGACCAGACATTACCTATGCTATTAGTTGCTTGAGTAGATATATGTCAAATCGTAGCCCTCCTCATTGGGAGGCCCTAAAAATGGCTTTTAAGATATTTACATTGTTCTAAAAATGATGGTATTTCATTTTCTAAAATAGCTAAAAATACCCAACTTGTTGGTTATGTTGATTCCAATTATGCTAATGATAGGGATAGTAGAAAATCTACTACTTCTTATATCTTTACATTTTCTGGTTCATGCATAAGTTGGAAATCCCAACTACAACATATAGTTGTCCTATCTACCATAGAGGCAGAATATATTGCTACAACAGAAGCCTTCAAGGAGGCCATTTGGTTAGATGGTCTGATTAAAGAAATTGGTTTCTTCAATGAAAAACTCACGGTATACTTTGATAGCCAATCTTCTATACAGTTGTGTAAGAATCCTGTGTTTCATGATCGAACAAAACATATTGATGTGAGGTATCACTTCAATCGAGATATCGTTAGTAAAGAAGTTATAAAATTGGAGAAAATCAAAACTGAAGAAAATCCTACAGATATGGGTACCAAAAGTTTGCCTCTTGAAATCTATTTCCAGACTAACATGTGCTCCCAAGCACAACTGTTTTCTTTTGCAGGTACACCAACAGAGAACTTTTTTGGCAATGATGAAACAACCGATTCAGTCTTCCCTTAAGTGGGTCTTGGTCCAAGGTCGAGTATGTCAGTATTTTATAGCCTAGGACCCAATTTAATTGGTAGGCCCATTACCCGGCCCACTTAACTACTGATCCACCTGGAGGCCCTCACCTGAGCCTCTTTCAAATATATCAGTTTATTTGTTTATTTCTTTAATTTCTTGTTATTCATTTGATTCTATAATATTGATTTGTAATTAAGGAGTTTCGTACTCTAAATCCTCTGCAATAGTTGGATAGGCATTCTGTTGATAAAGGATACGATCTGGGTTCTGTACCCTACACTAACATCTTTGTGTAACCCAAAACCTCAAACAACAAAATAGCACTATTAATAGCAAAGTAAACAAATAAGATTTCAAGCATTTAAATGCAAAACTATTAAGCTGTGATTCTTACTAGTTCGTAATAGACCTTAGACAAATTTTCATCAATTCTATGCAGATTTTGTAACATATAGAAAACATGAGGACTCATGGACACCAAATACAATCTGCACTAAGTTCATTGATGTTCTGATTGTATAGATGAATGGGTATTTCTGTTACTTGATGAAGCTTAAAGGTTATATTAGTTTCACCCTAATTTTTCTCCTTGATTGTGTGTTCAATCTTCAGAAGTAGTTCCTATACAAGAATATTATTTAGCTTATTCTAAAACTTATGATGCCTATTGAAACTCTAAAATAGGTCCTAGATTCGCCATTGACACAGAAAATAGAGCAAGTAGAACCAAACATAAAATTCATTCGTTTCATCTAGAAGATTTTAAATAAAGAAAGCAGATTACTAAGCATATAAGCACCTCGTGTATGACCATCACAAGCACCTCATGGCTTGCAAACATCCATTTGTACCATATAGGTCCTCTCATTTTTAGCCCTGACAACAAAATAACAATTCCAGAGGTATTAATTTCCAGAAATAAGCAATTATAGGAAAGACTCCAAACATTAGGCAATGATGCATAATAGCACCATCGGTGTTCAAGAAGCCTCTCCTTAGCTTACCAAGAAAAATAAGCATCGACAAGTTATTTACAACCCCAATCTCATCAGTTGGTAGACATAATCTGATGATTTGATCCCTCTTCTCTTTCAAGACCCATATCACATGGTTCCTGGAGTTGTATTCAAAGATGACTTTAGTCTTCTTGTGCTCATACAAAAGCCCCCAGGATCATAATTTATATACGCAAGTTGGCAGTAACATGCAAAACATCTCAAACACACCAAAACAGCCTTCTAATCTTGGACATACACGGTATAGATTGCAGTCAACAAGTCCACACGGTATAGATGATGATTGTGAATTGAAACAAAAGAGATGCTTACCAAGTTGAGAACACAGTCAATGGTTTATGAAATGTGATTGATGATGTGATATGAAAAATATATGAATTACACTAGGTACCATGGTGCGTAGGATACCGGGGTATTACGGGCAGCGGGGAATATTCTGTACCGTTAGCTACACACTGGGGTGGTGTGAGGATACCATATTTATTTTGATGTCCTATGCTGATATTGCTACACACTGGAGTAAAGAGTGTGGGGATATCACATACAACGGGTATCCTGTGTTGTATATGATATGACGATGAGATGATGATGGCCGGCGAAATCATTGACTGATGTACACCAACTAGAATAAGTAGGGCCCTTAGTTAATAAACGATAGCGTCAAATATTATATCGTGGGTTGATGTACTATCGTGGGCATGCATTATTCTTTATATCTGCTATTGCAATATGATGAATATCTGTTAATTGATGTAATTGCATTGTACGTGACTTGCGGTCTGTGTACATATATATATATATGTAGACTGATTAGTTATACTTATTAAGTAGGCAACTCATTCCTTGCCATGTACTTTCGAGGAGATATGCCACATTGACTAGCCACATCAAACGTCGAGCCGTGTCGTGGTCGTTATTAGGTGGGTCAGCCGTGACATCTGAAGCTAGAGTTTTGGTGGTCTGGTTGTTAAATATTTTAGTTTCTATCGAGTTTGAATTTAAAATTGTAGTACTACTTTCCATGTGGTTATGTACGAGGACATCTAATGAGGGTAAATATAAACTTTTGGTGGTATCTTTTATCTTTTGTGGTATATACATTATATTGATAAATTAGAATTTATTTTACGGGGCGAAATGGAATTACTTATAGAATGAGGTTCTGATTAAGAAAAGAATGAAATAGTGATAATCAAATATAATGAGTAGGGACTGCAACAATCAAGCTTGGTTTAGAAGTACTTTTTTCACAAAACTACCCAATTTAGTCTTTATCTATTTTTAACTTTATTTTTACAAATACTACCCATTTTTTATTCCAGTACAACATCCAACTTTTTCTATCAAAAACTTTTTCGAAAGCAAAAGTGTGACGTCCGTAGAATTTTGTACGTAATTGGAAGACTAATTGATAATTATTAGGAATTTAAATTTAATTAGTAAATAAATTATAGATTAAATTTGGTATATAATAAAACTTGAACGTATTAAATTGAAGTTCATAAAAATATTTTGAGGCAAATTATATTCATTAGAAAATTAGAAAGGACACAATGGATAATTATCAAATGTATAAAATATATAAAAAAAAAAAAAAGAAAAAAAAGTGGGCAGTGGCATGTGTTGCCACCGCCTCACCAATTATTAAACATATATATAAGTATGTGAATTGAAGGAGCAATTACATATTAACACACACACCCACATTTACACACACCGACGCACACACACATTCGAAAAACAGAGGTACGGATTCTAGATTTTAATCTTTAATAATTTAAATAATTATATTATTTAATTAGTTCGTTTATTAAATATTGTTTATATTGAGCGATATACTATTTTACCGTAGTATTTTATGATTTTGGTTATTTAAATTAGTGTCGAATTAAATATCATATTTGTTATAAAAATGATATAGTTGGGTAATTAAAATATTAGATTTGTTAGATTTAATTATTATTATTGCTAATTACACAATTCCATCGGAATGATTAACCAAATACGTAATTCTATGTACTATTGCTTAATTAAATTGTATAGCAACGATAAATTGACAGAAAATTCATAGAAATATTTCGAAAGTTATATTTTAGAAATATTATGTTATTAATGAGGGAAAATGAGGTTTCAGTGGTAATATAATTTACGAATGTTATTAAAAATGATACTTATAAATATATACGTGGTTTGATTAAATGAATTCTTATGAATTATTTGGTAAATTAAATATACTGATTATACGAATAACATTCTATTATAGGACGTGACGACAAAACAGAGGATTGAGTAGTCCCCGTGAATTGAAGTATTTTAGGATTTAAGGTAAGTATAGCTAATTGAATTTATATATATGTGTGTGTGTGTAGTATTGTATATATTATATATATTGGTTTCTTGGATGCGAACGTGGACTTGGCTTTATATTATTATGCGTGGCTTTCGTATATTGATTGTTTATATAATTAGTTGTGGATTATTTGTCAGATTATCATAATATTGGTGAAATTGTTACTATGTGATATGTGATGGTAAGGTAGAGATATGCGGGATATGATTATGTGATAATCATATAATTGATTGTTGATGGAATCAAATTGGGAGTTGTTATTGAGAAAGTGATTATTATAAAGAATAGAATGACGATTGTGAGTTGATATAAGAGATGATGCTTACCTAGTTGGGAACACAGTCAATGGTTTATGAAAATGTGATTGATGATAATGTGATTGATATTGAGATATGGAAAATATATAATTTAAGCTAGGTACCGCGGTATTCCGGGGCAGCGGGAAATATCCTGTGCTGTTAGCTACACACTGGGGTGGTGTGGGGGTACCATGTTTGTTGTGATTTCCTGTGCTATATTGCTACACAGCTGGAGTAAAAGAGTGTGGGGATATCACACAATGGGTATCCTGTGCTGTATATGATATGATGATAGCCGGCGAAACGATAATGTTGAATATACCAATTAGAGTAAGTGGGGCCCTTAACTAATTAGAGTAAGTGGGGCCCTTAACTAATAAACGATAATGTTGAATATTGTGTCATAGATTGATTTATAGTTGTGAGTATGTATTACTTCTTATATCTAATGTTGCTATATGACTAATGACTGTTAGTAAATGTGACTGCATGTATGTGAATTGTTGCTTGTGTATATAAACTGATTGGCTATAGTTATTGGGTAGGCATTCATTCATTGCCACGTACTTTTCAGGAAATAGGTCATACTGATTAGCCACATTGGACTTTTGAGCGGTGCTATCGTCTTTATTAGGTGGGTCAGCCGTGACTTCTGAAACCAGAGTTTTTGATTGTTGGTTTGTTAAATATTTTTGTCTTTTATCGGAATTTGTGTTTTAAGTTGTGGTATGATTTTCCTTGAGGTTATGAACATGAGAACATCTAGTGAAGGTGAATATAAACTTTCGAAGGTATCTATTACCTTTTGTGGTACATATATTTTATATTGATAAATTAGAATTTATTTTACTGGTTGAAAGAGAATTACTTATAGAATTAGTTTTGATTAAAGAAAGGATGAAATAGGAATACTTAGATGTAGCGAGTAGGGGGTGCTACATTGGGTGGTATCAGAGCAGATCTACGTTTCTAGGGTAATGATTGTGAGACGTCCCTAATGATTGAATTATTTAATGTAGGATGACTTCTCAAGGTATACGTGCTGTTGAGAATACGTGCTGACCCAGTAGCTAGTAGGGAAGAGTCAACGGAGTCCATAAAGGGCTCAGTGGCACCTGCAAGTGCAGGTAGGGTGGAAGTAGGTCGAGAGGGTGTTGGTGCTGATGCTCCTATTCCTCCCGGTGGTGATCCAGTGGCAGGATTACCTCCAGAGTATGCACAAATATTTCAAATGGCTTTTCAAGCCCAAGCACAAGCCCAAGCGCAGTTACTTGCACAGGCACGCGCATCCACTCCAGTGCCAGCACCATTGCTGTTTGTGAAGAAGAAAGATGGGAGTATGAAGTTATGTGTCGAATACCGCCAATTAAATAGGGTAACAGTGAAGAATAAATATCCATTGTCAAGGATTGATGACCTGCTAGACCAGTTAAAAGGAGCTACAACATTTTCAAATATCGATTTGAGGTCAGGTTATTGGCAGTTGAGGATAACAGAGAATGACTCATCGAAGACAGCTTTCCGTACTCGTTATGGTCATTATGAGTTTTTGGTGATGCCTTTGGGTTAACAAATGCACCAGCGGCATTCATGGCATTGATGAATCGTACATTTCAGGAATATCTGGATCACTTTGTTATTGTGTTTATAGATGACATTCTGGTATACTCGAGGGATAGAGAAGAGCATGAGCAACATTTGAGGATAGTCTTATAGATTTTGAAAGAGAAGGAGTTATATGCTAAGTTAAGCAAATGTGAATTTTGGGTAAATCAGGTAGTTTTTCTTGGGCATGTAATAACTGGTGATGGGGTTGTGCCTGACCCTTCAAAAAGTAAAGGCTATTATGGAATGGAGAGTGCCAAAGAATGCCACTGAAGTCCAAAGCTTCTTAGGGTTGGCTGGATATTACAGGAAATTTGTTGAGGGTTTCTCTATAATTATCGGTTCTCTAACCAAGTTGCTCAGAAAGGGGGTAGAATTTTAGTGGATGGAACAGTGTCAACAAAGTTTTGATGAGTTGAAGAAGAGACTGACCTCCAATCCGATTTTGGTTTTGTCGTTTGGTAGCGGTGGATATATAGTGTATACAGATGCTTCTAAACAGGGTTTGGGATGTGTATTGATGCAAAACGGAAAGGTAATTGCTTATGCGTCCCGCCAATTGAGGAACCATAAGTTAAATTATCCTACACATGACTTGGAGTTAGCCGCGATTGTGCATGCACTGAAGATCTGGAGACATTATTTATACAGAGAAAAATTTCAGATCCTTACTGACCATAAAAGTTTGAAATATATCTTGACGCAAAAGGAATTGAATCTGAGACAGAGAAGATGGATAGAACTGATAAAGGATTATGATTGCTCTATTGACTTCCATCTAGGGAAAGTGAACATGGTAGCAGATGCCTTGAGTAGAAAGAGTTCAAGTACATTAGCCAATCTGGGGAGTCATAATCAGACATTGCTACTAGAGATGAGGTTTATGAGTACGAAACTGGAGGTTGATCAAATAGCGGGTTTATTGGCAGCCTTGCAAATTAAGCCAGACTTTGTGGATCAGATCAAAGAAGCATAGACTCGAGATCCTTTGTTATTACGAATGCTAGAAAGAATAAGACTTGGTAAGAAAACAAATTTTTCAATAAGAGTTGATGGAGTAGTAGTGAATGGGGGACGAGTTTGTGTGCCTGATATGGATGGGTTACGCGAAGCAATTGACAAAATATGCTCATTTCTTGCCGGTACGAATAACTGATTCACTGGATAAGTTAGCTGGCTTATACATTCCCGAGATAGTGAGATTACATGGAGTACCTGTATCTATGTCAGACAGAGATCCCCGATTTACCTTACGCTTTTGGGAAAGTTTACAAAGGGCATTGGGCACAAAGTTGCATTTCAAAACCGCATTTCATC
This sequence comes from Sesamum indicum, assembly GCF_000512975.1. NCBI lineage: Eukaryota > Viridiplantae > Streptophyta > Magnoliopsida > Lamiales > Pedaliaceae > Sesamum > Sesamum indicum. The sequence continues at coordinate 8,270 of NW_011628192.1, forward strand.
CTCAAACAGATGGGCAGTCAGAAAGAACAATCCAAACCCTAGAAGATATGATGAGAGCTTGTACAATGGAGTTTAAGGGCAACTCCGATGATCATCTACCTCTAATGGAGTTTGCATATAATAACAGTTTCCACTCTAGTATCGCTACGGCTTTATATGAAGCTTTATATAGAAGAAGGTGTTGCAGTCCGATTTGTTGGGATATAGAAGGATTAAGATAACTAGGAGGTCCTGAATTGGTGCAGGAAACAGTTGAAAAGGTACAGGTAGTTAAGAAGTGTTTGAAAGCAGCACAAGATCGACAAAAAAGTTACGTTGATCAACACCTAAGGGAGATGGAGTATGAAGTAGGTGATAAGGTTTTCTTGAAGATATCTCCTTGGAGGGGAATTCTGAGGTTTGGCAAGCAAGGGAACCTGAGTCCGATATATATTGGACCGTATGAAATTATTGAAAGAATCAGACCACTGACGTATCGATTGGCATTACCAGCAGAGTTGTCACAAATACATGATGTTTTTCATGTTTCAATGTTGCGAAGTTATCGATCTGATCCTAGCCACATTATTCGTGAGCTGGAGATAGAGATTTCCGAGGAATTAACATATGTGGAGAAGCCTGCAGAGATTTTGGATAAAAATGTAATAAATATATACCGATGGTAAAAGTGAGATGGAGTCATCATTCCTCGAGGGAGGCGACTTGGGAGGTTGAGGAGCATATGAAAGAGAAATATCCCTATTTATTCCATTGAGCAGGTAAGTTACTTAAATTTCGGGGACGAAATTTTTATTAGGAGGGGAGAATTATGACGTCCGTAGAATTTTGTATGTAATTGGAAGACTAACTGATAATTATTAGAAATTTAAATTTAATTAGTAAATAAATTATAAATTAAATTTGGGATATAATAAAATTTGAACGTATTAAATTGGAGTTCGTAATAATATTTTGGGGCAAATTATATTCATTAGTAAATTAAGAAGGACACAATGATAATTACCAAAAGTATAAAATATATAAAAAAAAAAAAAAGAAAAAAAAGTGGGCAGTGGCATGTGTTGCCACCGCCTCACCAATTATTAAACATATAAATAAGTATGTGAATTGAAGGAGCAATTACATATTAACACACACACCCACATTTACACACACCGACGCACACACATTCGGAAAACAGAGGTACGGATTCTAGATTTTAATCATTAATAATTTAAATAATTATATTATTTAATTAGTCTGTTTATTAGATGTTGTTTATATTGAGCGATATACTATTTTACCGGAGTATTTTATGATTTTGACTATTTAACTCAGTGTCGAATTAAATATCACATTTGCTATAAAAATGATATAGTTGGATAATTAAAATATTAGATTTGTTAGATTTAATTATTATTATTGCTATTTCCATCGGAATGATTAACCAAATACGTAATTCTATGTATTATTGCGTACTTAAATTGTATAGCAACGATAAATTGACAGCAAATTCATAGAAATATTTCGGAAGTTATATTTTAGAAATATTATATTATTAATGAGGGAAAAGGAGGTTTCAATGGTAATATAATTTACGAATGTTATTAAAAATGATAGTTATAAATATAAATGGGGTTTGATTAAGTGAATTCTTATAATTATTTGGTAAATTAAATATATTGATTATACGTATAACATTCTATTATATGACGTGACGACAAAATAGAGAGTTGAGCAGTCCCTCGTGAATCGAAGTATTTTGAGATTTAAGGTAAGTATAGCTAATAGGATTTATATATATATATAGTATTGTATATATTATATATATTGGTTTTTTGGATGCGAACGTGGACTTGGCTTTATATTATTATGCGTGGCTTTCGTATATTGATTGTTTATATAATTAGTTGTGGATTATTTGTTAGATTACCATAATATTGGTGAAATTGTTACTATGTGATATGTGATGGTAATGTAGAGATATGCGGGATATGATTATGTGATAATCATATAATTGATTGTTTGTGGAATCAAATTGGGAGTTGTTATTGAGAAAGTGATTATTATAAAGAATAGAATGACGATTGTGAGTTGAAATAAAAAATGATTCTTACCTAGTTGGGAACACAGTCAATGGTTTATGAAAATGTGATTGATGATAATGTGAATGATATTGAGATATGGAAAATATATGATTTAAGCTAGGTACCATGGCGCGTAGGGTACCGGGGTATTGCGGAACAACGGGGAATATCCTGTGCTGTTAGCTACACACTGGGGTGTGTGGGGGTACCATGTTTGTTGTGATGTCCTGTGTTATATTGCTACACAGCTGGAGTAAAAGAGTGTGGGGATATCACACAACGGGTATCCTATGCTATATATAATATGATGATGGCCGGCGAAACCATTGACTGATGTATACCAATTAGAGTAAGTGAGGCTCTTAACTAATAAACGATAATGTCGAATATTCTGTCATAGATTGATTTATAGTTGTGAGTATGTATTACTTCTTATATCTGATGTTGCTATACGACCAATGACTGTTAGTAAATGTGACTGCATGTATGTGAATTGTTGCCTGTGTATATATATAAACTGATTGGCTATACTTATTGAGTAGGCATCTCATTCCTTGCCACGTACTTTTCAGGAAATAGGTCCCACTGATTAGCCACATTGGACTTTTGAGCGGTGCCATCGTCTTTATTAGGTGGGTTAGCCGTGACTTCTGAAGCCAAAGTTTTTGATTGTTGTGTTGTTAAATATTTTTGTCTTTTATCGGAATTTGTGTTTTAAGTTGTGGTATGATTTTCCTTGAGGTTATGAACATGAGAACATCTAGTGAAGGTGAATATAAACTTTCGGGGGTATCTATTACCTTTTGTGGTATATATATTTTATATTGATAAATTAGAATTTATTTTACGGGTTGAAAGAGAATTACTTATAGAATGAGTTTTGATTAAAGCAAGGATGAAATAGTAATAATTAGATGTAGCGAGTAAGGGGTGCTACAAAAAGTCTTTTGCAAACACTCCCCCAAGTTAAAAACAGTAAAATGACTTCCTAACGCAATTTTAAGATTTTAACAGTTTTTTTTTTTTAATTTTGGCCGTGTTAATTAAAAAAGTAGAACCCGTTTTATAACTTATTTATCCAAGCACTTAAAAATCTTATTTTAATATTTAATACAAAAAGAATTATCCTAGAAGATGTAATAAATAAATTACCTAAACATCCTCTTAGTTACAACTAATTAATGTTTTTTTCCACGTCTTGTAATATGACAAAAAGTAAAGAAGATCAAGTCCAGCTAAATAAAAATATTTTACCATTGAAGTTTGTATGACATTCTTAATTGTTAAATTAATGAAACTTGAGCTAAATACAATTTCATATATATTTTTATATATTGATGTACGTAAATTTTCTCAAATCATGTTTACACCACGATATAAAATATACTTTTCAAATAGACATAAGTTCGTTCCAATAGAAGACATACAAAAAGGAAAATAGTAATAATCACATTAGAAAGGCTCATTTTATAGCCTTTCGATGTTTAAGTTAGACATGTCATAAATGATAAATACTTAAGTCATAAGAAATATTAGGGTAACAAAAATTGTAATTAGGCCATGGAGGATGGTTTCCCTAGTTGCATAATTTCATATGAATCACAAATTTAGGAATAATTAGTTGGTCACAATGAATCCATACATACTCACGTTTGAATATGATTGAGACAGGTTCGGAATAAATATTCTGAAAATTGGACCAATAATTGAACCGAATAAATTACAAAATCACTGGATTATTGGTCTGATCGAATTGAAAAAATTTGTGAATCCAGAATATATTATATACATTTCCTATTTTCACTTTCGCATCATGGATCTAGCTCTAGAAAGAAGTGTAATGTTTCCTTTAAATGAGCCATGCACGTCACCATACAGCTGGATGGACATGTCATAAAGAATGCCGACACATTTAGACACATCATCCTAAAAGATTTTCAGGTGGTTCCAAGTAAATCGATAGCAAATGAGCTGGAAATCAGCAAGTAACCTCTTTCTGAATTTTCAGGTAGACCTGACATGATTTGGTAAAACAATCATAATATCTCTTTTAATATTTTTGAATCACAAATAGTTTTTCTGAATGATAGCCAACTCAAAGGGCCTTCCGAAGGCATATGGAACTCCACTATAACTTTCGTATCCTGCTCTCTACATGCCTAAAAATATAGGCTTAGTGTAGTAATTTGGCAACATCAATCTCACTCTAAAACTCTCACTTTTACTCTCATTTCTCTCTAGGATTTTGGGCTATCTGGAGCCTATATTTTTTACTCCATAAAAAAAATAGATCACTTTATCATCATATTTTACCATTATTCTCCCTTTGATTCAAATTGTCTTTTTATTTCTTTCATGAATCGTTATTGACTTAAGCATTAGAGTGCTAACCTCTGTTTTGCAGGGTTAGTCCCCTTTGATCTTACGATTTTTCTTGAAGAACCTTAGACCTTATGCTATTGCAAAAAATTTGATATGAATCATTGGCGTTGTTAGTGGGAAACATTTGAGCTTTGATATGAGAGATGGCGAATTCCGACAATGGAGGTGACAAAGAATCCTATGAGGGAAACTCTTCCCTCCCTACTGTAGTTGGACCGACTGTTCCACTTACAGATCATACTTAAGGAGCTACTAATGCTCCTACTTCATATCTAACCTTAGGAGCTTCCAATGCTCCAGCTCCCACTCTCGACTAAATAGTTGGACCTACTGCTATGAGCAAACTCTTCTGTGAGCAGTTTCAATTCATTATGGAAACCATTAACTCGACCCTCTGTACTTCTCAAGCTAGCGGGAGCAGGACCCTCTTCCCAACTTCAAAATGGGGGAACACCAGGAAGCCAAGGCATTGATGAGCAGGGAAGCTCTCTATCTACAGCTTTCTATCCTTATAATTAGGTATTATCTCACATGAATAAAGAAAATTCTTTTTTTCCATCTTGTGTTACTTGCAGGCTCGGTTTTCAACTCGTAGTTGACTCTATATAGGCTGCTGCCACTAGCTGGTGCATATTTTTTTCATATATTGTCCCTAACTGGCATACGCACTTACGTAAGCTACAACCAGCCATCGCACACAGGTAAAATGTCACCCCTAGCTAGCGCATGCTTCTGCATAAGTAACCCTTAGCTAGCTCACGCTTTCAATAAGTCGCCTCTAGCTGGTGTACGCACTTACTTAAGCTGCCACCAGCAGGCACATGTAGTGAATGACTTGCCAGTGGCTGGCAGATGCATCCAACTCAGCCATCACCAGCTAGCATATACAACATACTAACACACTAGTTGCCTTCTTTTAGCACATCTTTTTCAACATAATGCTAATAAAACCTGCTTACGCTAACTTACTACTTGAGTTCTATCCTTGCTCATTTATCGTGCAATATATTCTCTCCTAATAACGAAATCACATATTCCTCGGTAATGATAGTATCAGTTGGAACAAGTACTCCTGCATCAACTGGGCAACGTAGGTCAATATTTCTTTCCGTATAACAGGTTGCCTATGAAAGACTTGGTATGGCTCGGGAACG
>NW_011628192.1:13914-44595 GCF_000512975.1 Sesamum indicum
TTCCCTATAACAGGTTGCCTATGAAAGACTCGGTATGGCTCGGGAACGTGACGGAAGCGTGAAATAAAAAGAAATTATTTAAAACGGTTCAAAGTGTGTTCCTTTTGAAATTTTCGGGCATTTGGTGTTTGTCAAAAGAATAATAATAAACAAATAAAAATGCTAGACAAAGTAGCTAGAGGATGAAACAAAAAGCATAGAAACAAAAAATGAAACCTTACCTTTTTATTTCTATAGCTGAGTAGCAACGTGCATTGTTCCCTTTCCGTTCTCCCGTTCCATTCAGTTTTGGATCCAAATTAGAACCCCTCTAATTTGTCCGTACCACACTAAGAAAGAGATATAATTCTTTTTCTATTGCTAGATATAACAAAGAACAAGAAAAAATAACTCCAAACTAACACTATTGGTTAGTGCTTTCGGAATGTTTTGTGCTCTAAATTGAATCCAATTCAGTATAGAACAAAAAGGAGAATATTTTTGGAGAGAAAAGAGAGAAAATTTTGTGGCTTAGGTTGTTGGTTATACATGATATGTGTGTACTTTTGTATATTACATACAATTGAATTTAAAATTCAATAAATACCAATTTTACCTCCAAGGCATATATAGAGACATGCATATAACCTTCGACCATGATGAAATAACCACTCCATTATCTTCATCATGGTGGGGAGTTTCAACTCCTTCTTAACTTACTCCAACCTACTTCAAATGGGCTTGGACTTCAAGTTTGGACCAGGCTTGATTTAATCAAATTAAATTAAGCCCAACCAAAGTCCATTGGACAATAATTAATTAAATTAGTTTTAGCCCATCTAAGTCCAAAGATTCATTTAATCTAATTAAATAAATCTAAGTCCAAACTCTAATTAATTTATCCAATGAATTATATAAGCCAAATCAAATAAATTAATCCAATTAATTTAAAAGTGTTAAGTCCAAAATTAATTAATTCTTGAGCCATCCATCAAATGGATTATTAAATAAATGATCCAATTATTTATATGTATTCTCCATGAATTAATTTAATTCAATTAAATTAATTCGTTTCTTCTCGAATTAATTCCAAATTAATTCCACCAATTCCATAGTGATTTGTGTGTGACACTTTAAGTTCATCTTCAGCTAGACTTGGACATTGTGTCCAACATAAATAATTAATTAAATCTAATTTAATTAATTATTTCTAATTAACCATTAATCAGAGATGCCTGTCAACATGGGTGGTCGTCTAGCAATGGTCCATGACACTAGAGACTAGGTGACTGTTGGCGTGAACATTTAGGCTCTCGAGTTCTATACAGGTACAGTCCTTCTGTCGACCATCTCTTGGCCTTAGTCTAGGGGATGGAGTTGGGCGTCGGTTTCCATCTTGGACCAGACAACTATGTTGAGTACTTAAGATGCGATTGCTCTATTGATCGATAAAGGAAACCATTTCCTATTCGACCAATTGCTATGGCCATAGACTAGAGAGTCAAAACCATCTCAGAGCGCATAGGAGATATATCCATCATATACTGATAGGGGACGGATTTTATCCTAAAATCCACCGTCCTCATTACATAATCCGACACACTGAAAAAGGCTTATAATGACCACATCGAAGACATAGTCATCTCTCGCTAGATCCAAGATATAGCCATCATATGCATGCGACTGCCATGATTCCTCAAGTCCAAGGACCAATGCTGTACTATCGGAGCGAGGAATTCAAATCATACTGTTAAGTTCCCAAGGCTTCCATATGATGATTATCGCGAGTCAATTTAATCAGTTATGAACCTTGTCAACTAATCCACTAAAATTGCATAGACATCCCATGTCGATGAAATACGACACTCATTCAATGCATGCAATATTTAGTGCAAGTCTCTATAGAATTCTCGATGCCCAATCTCGAAGTCCTCGACTTGGAATGTTTCAGACTAACCCTCAAAAGTTGGTTTCATAGCTGCCATCCAATTCGCAGCCCAACTACATGGGTTATTCAATTGATCTATGGGCATTAGTTGTGACGTTAAAACACCGTTCAACGTAAATAGTAAAAACAACAAACACACGGTTCCATAGATAAATGCTAATTACATTTATCAAGATAATATCACATTCATAATGATTGCTAAATGGTTTCCAAAACCGCTAATCCAATTGGCTTTCTGGTCACCATTTCTAACAGCCTAAACCTACAGAGTTGTTCCTATCTACTTGGGTTAATAATTAGCTTACCCACTTGCCTAGTTTTCTGGCTAAACTTACGTGTCAAAGCATCCTCTTTTATTAGTCATGTAACATGTACTAACCTGCAGGAACAACAAAGCACCACAGAAAATTGAAGCAGCAAAGTCAACTAAAAAGACCCCTGGATTTGCATACTCTAGTTCATTTGGGTAGAAGGACTGTCTAGCTGGAGTCCTTCAGCCTATCGGCATTACTCAAGAAGCCCAACATGATTTGTCTTGCTGATGAGCATGAAAAGTCTTTTATTTTTTGCAGTACATCCTGCCTACTCCATCAGTCCAGCTCTACGACTTACACTCCTGGAGTGGGGGGGAGTGATGATGCTCCCTCAAAACCTAGGTCGGGCTCACAAAAAAATTAGGTCAGCATAACTAGCTCCGAGCCCAATGGCCTACCAGTAGAGAAGCAAAACCCACAAGCATGACACATCAGCTCAGTTGGCCTATCAACGGGAGAAAAAACTCACAGGTTTACTTCCTACTTTATTGAAGTGGCAGGCCCAAGAAATAAACCAATACCAACTGGACGCATCATCATAGAACTGCACGGAGACATCATCATATAGCTGAATAGACACGTCATATAGCTTGTCGACACATTAAGACATTTCATCCTAAAAAATCTCAAAGTGGTTCCGAGTAAAAAATGATGGAAAATGAGCTGAAAATCAGTGAGTAACTTATTCTTGATTTTTCAGGCAGATCTGGCATGATTTGGTAAAACAATCATATCTGTTTAAAAAATTTATCTGGATCACAAACAATTTTTTCTGGATGATAGCCACCTCAAAGAAATTTCCAACGACATTTTGCACTCCATACAAAAATATATCACTTTATCAATATATTTTACATTATTCTCATTTTGGTTCAAATTCTCTTTTTGTTTCTTTCGTAAACCATTACTGACTTAAGCATCAGAGTGCTGACCTCTATTTTGCAGGATTAGTCCTTGTTGATCTTAGAATTTTCCTTGAATATCCTTCGACCTTGTGGTATGGCCAAAAAATCAGATTGGATTCATTAATTGATGGAGATGGACTTACTAATTAATTGTTGAGCTTGATTAATGAATTGAATTTATTAATTAAGCATATTTGGGCTTGTGTATATTTAATTGGATTAAATATTTATATGAATTTCTGAATTAAATATTAAATCCAATAGATTATTATTGGGCTTGATTTAATTTGTTGAACAAATTAAAACAAGACCTGTCCAAATATTAAATGAGTGGAAGTTTAAAAGAGTAAATCTTTTGAGCACACTACAACACTATGTCGGAGGTCTTTCTCTCTCCACATCAAGCTCCCTGTCTCTTGGGCCTGAAAAGCCATGAAATTTTCAGCCTTTAGAGGGGTTTTAGATAGTGCATAACGATTTTGTTTTCTTCCACTAGATCTAATCCTTTCTAGTAAGACGATTAGATTCATCTTCCTACTGTGTGGTGTGGACTAGCTTTAGAGGAGTTTTATACTTAGTGAACGGGTTCCAAAAAAGGAGAAGATTCAATGCAAGAAGCCAAACAGATAATGAAGAAAAGGAATTTTTCGTGGTTATTTTTCTGTTCGCTTTTCTTCATACTTTTGTCATTTTATAAGGCATGTTTATTTTATATGGTTACTGGGTTTTATTTTCAGCGTACACTCGAGAATGATCAAAGGGTATACTATACCCTTTGATTCGATTTTAATTCTATATTTTGTTTTAATTTACCGTATTCCATGCTTCCGCTGCGTTCACGGCCCGATCCGCGCCTTTTCAAAAGCAGCACAAGTCCAATAGAAATTGACTATCGTTCAAAGCTTGAGCCAAAGCGTATGCGGGCTTCAGGAAGAGACCTGCAAAAAAGATGTTAGTATTCAGACGAGTTAGAATTGGATTTGCGATAAAATAAAATTAAAATTGAGATATGGTGAAGAAGATAAAAAAGATGCAAAAATGCAGTAATAGTATGCTTGTAGAATGTAAGGTGTCTGCTTCGCCAGGGAGCTCTTCCTTAGCTACGTGCGCGTCCTCGAGTCAATGTGGTCCGATGTGACTGATGCCACCCAAATCAAATGCCTAGTTGGACACCACGTTGGAGTGTGGGCTGCCATGTGCTAAGGCTCTTTGAGCCGAATAACTTCTTGGGCCTTGGCTATGGCTAGGGCCATGGGAGATCTGGGGCCGCCACCCTCCTTCCTTAGCTTTCTGGGCTGTCTGGATTGCTTGATTAGGCGGTGGATTGAGCTGCCCCATAAACCCACATCACACTTCACTCAATTCTTATATACCAATGTTGTCCTAACTAAAGTTATCATAGGTATTGTTATGTCTAATACCATAAAACCTCTACTTGTCCCCGTAAAGTTAAACTGACTGAATTTATAGTATTGTTGGAAAAATCAGTCCATTAGATTTAAATAATGTCTAAAAAATTCTTAAATTTTTATTTTAGTACATATTTTACTTATATATATATTCTTTTACGTATTTGTACTTTGAAAATTCGTCAAAGTTGATTATCTTTTTTTTTAATAGTAACATTTTGATGAAAACTAATTAAAACTTAACTTGATAATTTCAAAATTGAAAAACTAAAAATAAAATTTTAAATTAGTTATGCTCAATAAACATATTGAACAGATAAAAGTTTGATTGAATTCAAATAGTGGAAAAATATCAAATTAGAGTTGAACACAAATCCAAATAAATAAGACTAAGTGAACTTTAAATATATTTTCATAGTTAACTTTATTCAGTTTTACTATTTCTCTAAAGTTTTTATTTTTATTTTGAATTTATCTCCATTTTATAATTAATTAAAATTCATCCATCATTTTGCAAAGTCAAGATTATTAAATTTAGAAAATAGTCAATTAGTACATATTCAAAATTTGAATAATTATATTTTTATTTATTGATCGGCGATAATTTGTAAAATGCTATTATAAGAAGTTTGTTTAGTGACATATTTTTGTAATGTCATTATGAAAAAGAAAATGGAAAAACTAATAAGAACTGCTTTATTTATTTCAAAATAAATTTTATATTTAAAAATAATATTTTTTGAAACTTATTATATATGCAGAAAAAAAAAAAGAAAATACAAATCTAAAGGTAAGATCCAAATCCTACCCGATCTTTTAGGCATAAATCTCTCAGTTGTTACTGACACATCACTATTTGTTAGTTATATTTCATTTGTACACATTTGGCAGCAAGTTTTTTGGCTTGTATAGCAGTAGGTTTTTTAATTGTGCTGGCAACCATTTTGGCTTGTATAATAACAGGTTTTGGGTTTGTATTGGCAAGGAAATTTTGTGATGTTTTAGGAAACAAAATGTTGCTAGGTACTGTAAGACTTTTGGGGGATGTTTTGGCACATTTTGGGTTTGTAAAATTATAGTATTTGGCAGATTTTAAGTATGTAAAGTTACACTTTACAACACCTTTAATTAATGATCAAAATAAGTGCATTTCAGTATATTTTCAGTATGCAATTTAGTGCTTTTGTGCAATTTTAGTTTCTGTTTTTATTGCTTTAAGGATTTATGCTTACACATTTAAACACAACATAAACTACAATTACTAACAAAAAAGGCAAATTCATTAGTCCTTTTACACATAATTAACCATTACTAAAAGGTCATCTAGTAATATATAAGAATATCAAATAATGCATAATAACCTAATTGTTCAAACTACCAACATACATAACAGCAACAAAAAAAACTCAACTACTACAGAGATAAAATTTTGATTTCTTCGACGCAATTTTTGAAGTTCCTCGTCTTGCAAATTCAATTGACGCAACAAACTGGGAATTATTACGGTAGGTCTTACGCACATTGGTGGATCAAACCACATAAAAATCCATATCCACCTCTACCTCTCCTTGAAGAACAACTATAAAACCTTCTTCCTGGATTTTCACTTGTCCCTGAGGTCTTCAAATGAGCAGCTTTGTGACAATAGCATTCAATATTCGAAGTATTTTGAGTTGTATGTGATATCTTTTGGCCTATGAAAAAAAGATGAAATGTTGGGTGGTGTTTGTGGGTTATTTACATATATAAAAAGTAAAAAAATATTTTTTGACGCCTTTTCTTCCCTCCGAAAACTGAACACAAGCCTGGTCTTCTATTTTTTTCGCCAGCTGCCAGTTGACTAAGTCACGTACCGTTTTTCTTAGTTGTTAACGGAATAGGATTTTGGAACTAAAGGTGTTAAACACAAAACGTGGGATAGAAAGTGAGAAGGGCCCTATGTAGTAGGACCAAAAGTGATATTTTGCCTTTAAATAATTTTAGAAAACTAAATAGAAATATAGAAAAACTAAAAGAAATTATGTCAACTAATATATTTTAACAAGTTTGAAATTATCGAATTGGACTTCTAATAAATATGTGTATTTATTTCACCTTATTTGAATTTATTATAATTTATTTCATAATTCTTTATTATATTGAGCTGATATATTACTTATTGAATAAATAATAATTTAATTATATAATTAGCGTCCAGTCAAAAAAGAAAATAATTGACTTGTTCTAATAAGTAGCTAACTCATCCATGAGAACGTATAAATTAAGAGCAATAATATGAAAAGAGCTGGATGAAATTGATTAGTTATAGCATTTTTTTTCCTAACAATTAATAAAAAGGAGAAAACAATATACAAATTAACTACTCGATGATTAATATATAACATCAGACTGTATACAATTGTATATACTGATAACTGAATCACAGTCCAACCATCAAAGCGCATACGGCAACAGAAAACCGTCTCTAATAGGGACACAATTTGTGGTAATAGTGCACAGGACACCTATCATAGTGTACCAATTCAAGAAACTTGCTCCCCAAATTGTATAGAAAAATTACTTTATCCACCCTAAGAACAACAACAGATGGATCCCCCGAAATAAATCCTTCCAAAATTACAAATATCCTTCTCGTTAAATATTGGACAAGGACCACGTTTCTTCAGTAACGAATAGTGGCTAACACTATGCATCGGAACCCATTCCTCGTGATATAGTCGTTTTCCAACTATAGCTCTGCCCGCATTCTCCGCCCTTTGGCAACATGAAAAAAATGTATTTGTTTCATGCCCACCAATATGCACAACCACAAAACATCGTCTGCATTTGATCTTGTAATTGTTGACATACGGAAAGCATTCTCATGTAATATAGAATCCGGCATTTGGATGAATTGGAGAATATGGTCCTTTACACGGTCGTTTGCATCATATACTGCAATAGTCCAATTCTTTGCGCTCCAATAAAAAACCCCATTAGCGACGGTTGGAGGCACTTCCAGTAGGGCGAAATTCCCAGTGGCCACCAACTTTGATTCTTCCCACTTGCCGGTCCTAGAAGAGTAAGTATCGCTTTGCATGATGTCATCCTCTAATTGTTTACGAGGCCGGACGACTACCTAATTTGCTCTGAGTTCACTATGGTTGTCCTCGCACATAATACCGACGGATGTTTCTGTACGGGCAAGATCTGGCAGCTCCCACGGCCGAGGCAGAGAGACCTACTTGAAGGCGACAAGGTTCAGGACAAGGAACTTGTAGTAGACGTAGACAGTAGGGATTAGGCCGGTGGAGGAATTGTAGTACAATTGTTTGTACAGCTCGAGTGTGGCAATAGGTAGGCAAAAATCCATTTTTGGTCCAATTAACTCCTATTGACTCACGTAACTTTGACTGATTTGACTTTAAATTTCCTCTTTAATGGTACCAAAAAAATAAAAAAATAAAAAAGTGTTTTTTGTACCATTAAAAGAAATAGTTTGACCAATTCTGAGCTATAAGAATTTTTCTATTTTTCACAAAAATGAAAATATTAGGAAAATTTTATTGTAATACATATAATAAATAGTTCTAAAATTGAAATTATTTTTATTTCAAATAATTTCTATGATCTATTTTACTATTTTTGAAATTAAATTATTATTTGGTCTAAAAATATATTAATATTTGAGCACAAACTGTAACAAGTAAAATTTATTTTTTGAATAAAAGTTTTAGATAAATTTTTTATTAAATAATAAATTAAATTTTAAATTATAATTATTAACATTCGAGATAAATTCTAGAAATAAAATTAAAATTTATTTCTGACATTTTTTGGTCAAAGTTTATTAGAATATTTTGAGAATAAACAATAATTTAATTATAAAAATGATAAAAGCATGCTAGAATTTATCTAAAAGTAATAAATAATTTTTACCTTTATTTCTAGAGTTTATCTCTAATGTAATTAATTTTAATTTACAAATTAATTTATTATTGAATAAAAAAATTATCTAATACTTTTACGTCAAAAATAAATTTTACTTTTTATAGTTGTACTCAAATGTTAATATATTTTTAGACTAAGTAATGATTTAATTTCAAAAATAGATTCTAGCAACAATCTGAAATAAAAATAATTATTATTTTAGACCTATTTATTATATAATTTAAAATAAAATTTTTCAACGTTTTCATTTGTGTAAAAAATAAAAAAGAAAATCATATAGTCTGTGGCCAAAGTTGGTCAAAATATATATATTTCTTTTTTGTGGTACCAAATGAACATGTTTTTTTGTTTTTTTATACCATTAAACAAGGTCTTTAAAATCAAAATCAGTCAAAGCCACATGAACTAATAGGACTTAACGACCATTAAAGGCCATGTGCGAGCTTGAGAGTGTACTGAGGGAGTAATATTTCTTTTTTTTTTTTTCTTGGAGGAAGAGATCCTTTAGGAGGACTTATGTAGTGATGAAGTGGACTTAACGACCATTAAAGGCCATGTGCGAGCTTGAGAGTGTACTGAGGGAGTAATATTTCTTTTTTTTTTTTTCTTGGAGGAAGAGATCCTTTAGGAGGACTTATGTAGTGATGAAGTAATAGTTCTTGAGATTGCGTATGTTTCAAGGACGTGGAAGGATGCATCCCTCCAGATCTTCTAATTCATAAGCTCCTCGTCCAATTACTCCTGTGATCTTGTAGGGTCCTTTCCAAATGTGGTATAATTTTTCCACCGACTTTAAAGTATCCACCTTTTGCAGTACTAAATTTCCGACTTGGAAACTTCGTATTTTTACCCTTCTATTATGAGCAATAATCATGGTGTTTTTGTACCTTTGTATTCGAATGAAATCTTTATATCTTAATTTTTCAATGAGATCCAAGTTTTCTTTCAGGAGCTCAGTATTACATTCATTAGAAAAGTGTAGGACTCTGTGAGAGGGCATCCCTAACTCCAGCGGGAATGATGGCCTTAGTCCCGTAAATCAAAATGAAGGCGTTTTCCCCTATAGATCCTCGGGATTTTGTTCTATAAGGCCATAATACTCTAGTTAACTCGTCCGTCTAATTCCCGCCGACTCGCTATAACCTCCTTTTGATCCCTTGTACTAAGATACAGTTGGTAACCTCAAATTCATTCTAACAGTTAGCCAGAATGTTGGACTTAAATTCATTCTAAAGAAAGCTCTTGTATCCAAAGTGGATGAAAAATGAAGATTAGTGCACGGCTTAACATTGAAAATGCATTTGATGATGATAGTAATGCCTCTAGTGAAATTTGATAAAAAATGGACAAATAATGAAAAAAAAATCCTATAAAATCTGGAAAAAAGGGCAAAGAGTGGATTAGAGAAGAGCATATAGAGGAAGAGGCAAAAAGATAATATTGTATCTTCATCAAATAATTTAACACCACATGTCACTGCAAAGAACAATGAGCAGGTATCAATTTTGTTCTATCATTAAATTTATTTGTTATATGGATTAAACTTGTCCACTATTATCTTTGATATTTTGTCTCCATGTTATAGACCATTATAAGAAAATGAGTACAATTTATACTTATTCAGGCAATTACGATAAATCAAATAGCTCAAATAGGTAGTTCTAATCAATATATAACTTATCATATTGAAGGATATTCGTTGTCACACATGGAATTTCAATTTGCACAGGTATGCTTGGCAAAACATATTACTTATCTTTTAACCGTAGTATATTTCGAACAAATTATTTTTGTTGTAATTATGATCTTGATAGGACCGCATTTTATGCTTATTTCATGTGATGTTTTGATTTCTTTTGTGATCAAAATGCTCCTAATTAAACATTATTTTGCAGCATTAGTCTATTAAGGAAAAATGGAATGAAAATTTAAGAAAAGAACCAAGATGGAAATTTGGGTAGATTTGAAGAAACAACTAGGCGTGCCCATGTCTAACTGGCAGATTTTCGTTTGGAAAAGCAAAGACTCAAACTCGATTTGAGCGTTGGAGCTGCTTGGACTACCTTTTTGATGAATGACGAACACCTTATGCTAGAGGAGTTTATTTAGGATAATAGTTTTATTTTCTTTAGTCTTTTAGTTCAATTAGGAATCTACCTTTTTAATCCTAGTAGAATTAGGTAACTAGTTAGTACGTATATGTGATGTAATTCACCATATGAATATCTTTGAATTTTTAATCTTTCATCTTTGGGATATTCTCTGTATTTTTCTATTATTTTCTTCTATTTGTTCTCTCATTAGTATGCTAGGTTAGTTCTTTCAATTTCGGTTCAAAATTTGGTGAATACTTAATTCCTATGCATCGTGATATCTAATTTATGCTTTCTACTCTCATTCATATTGATGTTTGTGTTATTATCAATGCTTTTATTACGAATAGTTTGATTTATAAATGATAGGGCCTATTGTTCATTATCAAAAATATTTGCCTAACCAATTGTATTTGCAAATTTGTAATTATTTGTTTAATTCAATAATTAGTGGTAACACAACATAATTGATTATATAGAAGTCTTCGATTTTATGTTGTGGGTATGAGATACCAAACCTAAAATACATAGACAATATGATTGTCACGAATGTGTAATTTAGATTAATAAAAAATAGTTATGCAAATATCAAGTTGGAACACCTGCAACTTAAAACAAAAAGTGAGTAGTTGTGGAGAAGCAAAATGATCGTTTTACTTGGAACACAAGTGGATTATTTGAATAAAGGTTATTCAAATACCAAGTGAACATACTTTTCAAAATCTTTTTCTTAAAGAATTCACTTAGAACCTTGACAAATAGTTTATCAATATCCACATACAAATTCTCATTACAAATGTTGTGGAATAATTATTGTCATAATAAGATTATAAAATTCAAAATAAAAATAAATTGAGGAAATCAAGAACAAAATAGAAATATAGGATACTTAGCTAGGTCATAGTTCCAAAGAAAGCGATTAAAAAGTTGGTGTGAGTATAAAGAATCTAGAAATAGAGGAATTAGACGATCCTTTGATCCGTGAGTCCTACCTCAAAGAAAGTATGATTGAGAGATAAGTTTATATGACAAACTAACCTCGCCAATGGTCTGTTGGACTTGATCCACACATGACGTTTGTGGGCCATTGAGTACTCAAGCCCAAAAGTGTTTTCTACTGCATAATCTTTATCCATGACTTTTCATGGTTCGTTTATGTGTAATTGTGAAGTACGGGTTTGAAGTATTTAAGATCTTCAAAGTGTTTAAAGTCTCAAGCACTTCAAACTCAATGTAAAAGAAAAATTAGATTTAGCTTGGCTCGTTTAGATAGATAGAGAGAGAGAGAGAGAGAGAGAGAGAGTAGCTAGCATGGATTATTCTTGGGTTATGATAAGACAATAAGATTCTCTGTTGTGGTAGCCTCATAAGACATAGTATGCTTATGGTATCGATGTAAGAAGGAGTCGAACTGTGTTGGATGTAGTGCGAGCCACAGAGTAGCCTTAGTCCCATTCTGGAAACTAGTCCGTTGAGCGTGGGTGTGTCTAGAACACTATATAGGACATGGCATGGTAGAGCGCCTATATGAGATATCCCACATATGTTTAAGGACTAGGGGGAGTTGGGTCGGATATGAGATTCAGCCTGAGTTAAGAATCCAAAGAAACTGTGAGATGTTGGATCTCCTAGAACAAGAGTTTTGTTTCAAATAGTCAATGTTATTGAAAAAGTGTTTTCCGTTGGATACTTCAAAGATGCTTTGAAGTAAATTAAAATGTTCATAATTTTTCTAATAATGATCTCATTATACACAGACTTTAAGAAGCATTGGATTGTGATCCAAGGACCTTTTGAAGATACTATATGTGATATCGGTTCTGGATATTGGTGTGGAACCACAGGATCCAAGATGCAGAGGTATGACTTCATTGGCCTCTATTGGTGGTGAAAAAGTTGCCACGCTCAAAAAGTAGGGCCCATACTTTAGGCCGTATTCTTGTGACACGACCTAACATAAAATCATAACAATAATATATTTATCAAAATTAAGACCTAATAACCAAAACAATTACAAGCCCTAACAATTTAACCTCCTTCCAAATCACCTTAATTTGTTTCCTAAGTGAGTCAAATCTTGACTTGTTCATTTTATCATCTATATATGGAGGAAGAAATTCAAATTATGTAAACAAAAGTTTAGTAAGGCCACATTGAAGAAATTAGTCATAACTGAAACACAATTAAAATACTTAAAACATATCATATTGACCGGCAACAATGACGCTTTTAAACATGTGAAAACCGTATCAGGTACCGAATCACATGATTATCTCCTTATGTCTCTTGAAACACCATTTACTATTTTATCCTCCATTCAGGGAGCGTACCGCATTGAACTAGCAATGCCTATGTACATAGGAGCGCCAATCACATGCAGAGAACCTCTAGCCTACCTCTAAAAGGACACCCAAGTGCAAACTGAAGACAAAAGCTCTACTGGTAGCATGGTTAAAAGTATCAGCCGATATCCGATTATATTGGCCGATATATATCTGTATCGACATTGATAAATACGCCTTGATACTCTATAATTTTAGAGATGATTTGGTATTGCCGATAATATTTGATATTATCACCGATACATAATATTAATGCTTGTATCCGATAATATCACCAATAATATCCGATACTCTCGACCATACCACAAAAAAGAAAAAGAATATTTAGCAAATTTTGAATACAATTACCTGCCCAGTAGATGAACAACTAAACTACAAATAATCATGTTCAAATCATCAATGACGTCCATGTTGAATTCAAGTATCACTACAACAATAATTTAAGAGGTGGTAAGAATAATTCATGGTCCACACACCAATGAGAAGTCTGAATTTTGTTTAACAAAGCTGAAGGAGTTTTTGTTTGTTCTTGCAACAAAAATAATTGAAGGTCCACTTCTTATACATTTTTGTTTGGTTCTTTGCAGCAAGAAAGTATGTAGCCTACATTTGTATCAAATTATCATGATACAAATGTTGAATTCAAGTATCCCGTGTGTTTGTGTTTGTACAATTATTGCAGCAAGAAAGTGATAAAGCCCATGACTTCATCAGCGTTTTTGTGTTTGTACAATTCTTGCAGCAAGAAGTGATAAAGCCAGTGACTTCATGCAGCATTTTCAAGTTTATAAATTGGAAACTATCCAACTCCTCGAAACCAAAAATATTTTAATGTGCAACTCTTCAAGTGCGATCCTTGGTTCAAATTGTCCAACTCTCCGAACAAAAAATATTTTAAAGCTCAAGTTAGTTTTCAAGTTTATAAATTATTTCAAATATTATTCTCATTTATTGTATTTTGTTAAATATCTCAAATTATTCATTAATGGAAATTGTTATGACAATCCTTTATTAAAATTGTGTGTAGTTAATATGGCTCCAAAATTGAATAATGGTTGGGAGCATGCCACCCCTGTTGGGGGAGACAAAAAGAAATTCAAATATAACCATTGTGGAAAGATGGTACATGGCGGGATTACTCGACTTAATCAACATATTGCACATGTCTCTGGAAATGTAGAGGCATGTTCAAGAGTTCCATCGGAGATTAGGAAGATGATATGAAAGCTCTTGGATGATGGGATAAAAGAAAGGGTAAATTACATTTTGCCATCCAAACTATGATTATTTTTATACTTGGGCATTTATTTTTTTTTAAGTCAACTTAACGTATCAACTTTACGAAATTTTGTACTTTACCATCTATAACTATTTTTCAACCAAGTTTTTTGTCCAAAAAACATCACATGAGATGAACATGTGATATTTAAGGATTATGTGATGTGATATTTTTCACATATCCACAGTATGTGATGTTTTTTGATAAAACAATTAGCAAAAAAACAATCATATATGGTAAAGTGAAAATTTTGAAAAGTTGAGATGACAAGTTGATACAAAAAAGGTTTAGATACCAAAACACGGACATAGTTCGGATGACAAAATGTAATCTATCCTAAAAGAAAAGGCAGTCTCCGTATGAAGAAAAGAAACACTCGTAAATGCTATAAGAGAAGATAGTTTGAATGGTAATGTGGCAAATATTCATGCTCAAAGTAATGATGACATCGATGAGCATGGAATATCCGCATTGGAGAGAAAACATTGAAGCAGGCTATGGCTGAAAGTCGTTACATTGGACATGTAGAATAGGAAATTCGAAGGAATCCTAGTAGAGGTGCAGGTATAAACAATTGAGAGACATGTTTCGTGTACAAAATATTAATAAAAATTATTTTATTAATCTCTCTTAAACTAAGTTTATTTTAAATTTGTAGGATTCTTTCGAGGATCTTCTAAAGGGTCAACTTTTGGAGCAAAGCGCAGAATTTCACAGAGCTATGGGGTAAAATCGGGTGTTGAGATGCCTTCCATTGGCTTTGATCCACACATATTTCTGTTTGAAAAAAAGAACTACAAGGGGCATGTTGTCCAAAGAAGGAATGAAGAAAGTAGGTAAAGTTGTGTCAAAATTTTATATTTTTAATGCTTCACCATTCAATGCAGCAAATAGTAGTCTTTATATGTAATCAATGATTGATACCATCGCTGAGGTGGGACCTGGGGTTAAAGGGCCATTTGAGTATCACATTGGTGGTATTCATTTGAACGAAGAGGTTGAGGAACTCAAAAATATATTAACACTTTGAAAGTTAAATGACCAATTTTTGGATGCACAATAATGTGTGATGGTTGGAATAGTAGAACAAAATATCCAACCATAAATTTCATCAGGTATAGTGATCGAAATATGATATATCATTCATATGTCGATTGTACAAATAAAGAGAAAAATACAAATTTTATTTTGGTCTGATGGATCGAGTAGTTGAAGAGATTGGAGAACAAAATATTATGCAAGTTGTCACAAATAATGAAAGTTCTTTTAGAGTTGCTGGAGAAATGTTGATGCAGAAAAGAAAGCATCTATTTTGGCCCCTTGTGCGGCACATTCTATTGATTATTATGCTAGAGGATACTGGGAGGATGAGATCAATAAAGGAGACCATAGATGAAGCTAAGAGAATTACTAGCTTCATATATAATAGTGACAAAATTTTGAATCTCATAAAAAATTTATACCTAGGATAGAGAATTGTTAATACTTGGAATCACTAGATTTGCAACTGAATATGTTGCCCTTGAGAGTCTCATTCGTCATAGATAGAATTAAGACCATTGTGTACATGTGGTCCCAAAAAATGAAAGTGGTCCATTGTGCTTTTGTTTTGAAATCTCCAACACTATGGTCCCATTGTGTTGTTATTGTCTTGAAAGCAACTTTGGACAAATTTTTTTTTCCTGTCTGTCTGCTGAATATTTTATGTTGCCCATATGCGTGTAAATGTGTTCATTTTCTGAAATTATGTGTAAATGTATCCATTATGTTTCTTTTTTTGTATGATTTTTTATGAATTTTTCTGTGATTAAAATTTTTAACTTGTTACTTGTTCTTCTTTGACTTGTTCTGTTTTCTTTTTTGTTTGATTTGTATGAATTTTAACTTGTTCTGTTTTGTGTTTGTTTGTTTGTGTTCCTTTTTTTTTTCTTTTAGATAATAATGACACTATGTTAGCAACCATTACATTACATTTTTTGGGGGAATGTAATGTACAAATTTAATTATGGGGATGTTTATGAAATGTCTATTTCAAAACTGAATGAAATGGCTAGCGAGATGGGTTATTTTGGTAATAGGATATATTTCACAAAGCTTGGAGATGTGTATTACAAAGTAAATAATGACGATGTTTTGTTTGATGTGTGTATTGGTATTGCTCCTAAAAGAAAATCGATATATATGTCGAAGTTGATGGAAATGTTATGGGTAGTCAGGTTGGTGAATGTAGTACACAACCTCAGGAGGGTGGGTTATCTAAAGAGGGTGAAAATTTGTAAGAATTTGAATCCTTTGAAGAGAGTGACTATGATTTGAGAAATGATAAGATGAATACTCAAAAAACCAGGAGAGTCCATTGATGAAGAGGCTCTGGAAAAACAAATAGAAAGAGAGGTTGAAGAAACTAATATAAAAGAAAAGAAAGAAAAAAAAATTGAAAGAATCTAAATCCTTTGAAGATAGTGACTATGATTTGAGAAATGATGAGATGAATACTCAAAAAACAGGAGAGTGCATTGATGAAGAGGCTCTGAAAAAAACAAATAGAAAGAGAGGTTGAAGAAACTAATATAAAAGAAAAGAAAGAAAAAAATAAAGATCATGACAAGGGTAGCAATGAAGAGGGAGAAGAAGACCTATTTGGGAGTGAGGATGACTTTCAGAGTGAAAAGGGGTCTGATGATGATGAAACTAGAGAGCCAAATATTATTTTCAATCCTGTGGAACAATATGATCCTACCTTTGAATTAGGTATGATCTTCAACACTATATCTGAATTTAGAATTGCCATTCACAGTCATGGAATAAAATCAAGAAGGCATTTGAAAATCACCAAGAATGATAAGAACAGAGTGTATGCTAGATGTGCTAAGGAAGATTGTCAGTGGAGGATAAATACACACAAAATGGCTGATGAATACATATTTCAGATAAGAGAATACAATTTCAATCACACTTGTGGAAGGGACTATCATGTTAAAAATTTAAAGTCATAGTGGCTTGCAAAAAAGTACATTAAAATATTCAGAAGTGATCCAAAAAGAAATGTCAAAGGTTTTTGGGTTGATGTCATTCAGGAGTTAAAAGTCAACGTATCACGAGATCAAGCATATAAACCAAAACAAAGGCACTAAAATCAATAGAGGGTGCTGCTGAGGTAAAATATTCAATGATGGAAGATTATGCACATGAATTGCTAAAATCTAACCAAGGTTCCACAGTGGTGATAGGGGTTGATATTGATTTGAATTCGATAAATTTTATGTGTATTTTGGTGACTTGAAAAATGGGTTTAATAGGGGGTGTAGACAGGTGGTAGGTGTTGATTGATATCATCTAAAAGGTTTTTTGGGGGTATTCTGTTAGCAGCAGTAGGCATTGATCCAAATAACAATACTTATCATGTTGCATATGCTGTTGTTGGAAAAGAAATGAGGGTTACGTGGGAGTGGTTTTTAAGGCTTTTAAAATCTGATTTGGGGCGGTTAGAAATGATCAGTGGTGTTTCGTATCTAATAAGGAAAATTGGTTAGTTCACGCATTTTTGTGTAAGACATCTACATTCTAACTTGAAGAATACAGGCTTCAGGGGTTTGGCATTTAAACTACCCTTAATGAATTCAGATTGTGTATGAAACAAATGTCAGTACTTGATAAAACTGTTGCAGAATGGTTTGAGGATAAACCCCCAACACAGTGGAGTAGATCACACTTTAAAACTGACTTTAAGTGTGATGTTTTATTAAATAATTGTTGTGATACATTTAACTCAAACATTTTGGAGGCTAGGGAGGAGCCTATTGTCACTATGCTTGAATGGATCAAAGAGTATTTAATGAGATGATTTCCAGAGAATAGGGATAGGGCAAAACTGAAACGGACTGGTGTTATATGTCATAGGATTCTAAAAATTGTTGAGAAAAATATTGAAAAGTCCGCTGATTGCATTCCCATAAAGGTTGATTCATCTCATTATCAATTAAACTATTTTGATAGTTTAGAACATTCAGTTGATTTGGACAAGAGACGCTGTTCTTGCAGGAAATGGGATTTGAATGGCATCCCATGTAAACATGTTTGTAGTGTCATATTGTGTAAAGGTGATGATCTTATTAAGTATGTGAATAAGTGCTATAGTGTGACATCTTATAGAATGTTTATAAAACTGCAATTATGCCTATGATTGATAGAGAATTGTGGACCGCTAAACAATTCATTCCTCATTTGCCATTAAACTTTGGTAGGGGGGCTGGTAGCCCTCCAAAATCTAGTAGGAGGGAACCTAATGAGATAGTGTCAAAGCAGAAGAAAAATGGTAAAGGAAAACCGCAGAACAAGTTGAAAAGAGTGCAGAATACTGTCAAGTGCAGCAAATGCGATGAGGAGAAACACAATGCCCGAAGATGTCCATTGATAGATAGGATTGCACAACACTAATTCTACGGGACATGAATTTTTACTTTGTATAGATAGGATTGCAAAATACTATATTATACTTAATTGATACAAACATCATTAATATATTCACATTTACAATTAAGCGTATAGAGCCAGAAGAAAGGTACTAAAATCAATAGAGGGTGCGCCTGAGGTACAATATTCAATGATGCAAGATTATGCACATGAATTGTTTAAATCTAACCCAGGCTCTATAGTGGTGGTAAGGGTAGATACTGATCAGAAATTCGATAAATTTTATGTCTGTTTTGGTGCCTTGAAAAATGAGTTTAATGGCGGGTGTAGAAAGGTGGTAGGTGTTGATGGATGTCAGTCAAACGGTCCTTTTGGTGGTGTCCTATTAACAACAGTAGGCATTGATATGAATAACAAATATTTATCCTGTTGCTTATGCTGTTGTTGGAAAAGAAATGAAGGTTATTTGCGAGTGGTTTTTAAGGCTTCTGAAATCTGATTTGGGGGTAGTTAGACATGATCAGTGGTATTTCATATTTGGTAAGCAAAAGGGTTAGTTCAAGCATTTGAGGAAGTGTTTCCTGCTTCAGATCATAGGTTTTGTGTAAGACATCTACATTCTAACTTGAAGAATGCAGGCTTCAGGGGTTTGGCATTTAAAAACTGTTTGTGAAAAGCTGCAAGGGCTACTACCCTTAATGAATTCAAAATGTGTATAAAACAAATGTCAGTACTTGATAAAATTGCTGCAGAATGGTTTGATGATAAACCCCCTACACAGTGGAGTAGATCACACTTCAAAACTGATTTAAGTGTGATGTTTCATTGAATAATTGTTGTGAAACATTTGGCTCGAACATTTTCAAGATCAGGGAGAAGCTTATTGTCACTATGCTTGAATGGATCAGAGAGTATTTAATGAGAAGATTGTAGGAGAACAGGGATAGGGCAGAACTGAAATGGACTGTTGTTATATGTCCTAGGATTATGAAAATTATTGAGAAAAATGTTGAAAAGTCCACAGATTGTCTTCCCATAAAGGCTGATTCATGTCACTTCAATTAAACTGTTTTGATGGTTCACAACATTTAGTTGATTTGGACAAGAGAAGATAATCTTGCAGGAAATCAGATTTGAATGGCATCCCATGTAAACATGCTTGTAGTGCCATATTGTGTAAACGTGATGATCCTATTAAGTATGTGAATGAGTGCTAAACTATGGAATCTTATAAGAATGTTTATAAGATTGCAATTATGCCTATGGTTGGTAGAGAATTGTGGACTGCTACACAATTCATCGCTCATTTGCTACCAAACTTTTGTAGGGGGTTGGTAAGCCTTCGAAATCTAGAAGGAGGGAACCTGATGAGATAGTGTCAAAGCAGAAGAAAAATGGTAAAGGGAAACCGCAGAACAGGTTGAAAAGAGTGCAGAAGACTGTCAAGTGCAACAAATGCGGTAAAGAGAAACACAATGCCCAAAGATGTCCATTGAAGAACCTAGAAGAAGATACACAAGTCATTTGATGCATTTAGTCAAGTGATACAAGAAATCAAAGAAAAAGAGGCTCATGCAGGCAAAAAAAGAAGGGTAAGACTGAATATCTAAATATGATTTTGGTGTGTTGATTACATACTTATCTAAATCTGATTTTGTTACAGGTTGAAAATGAGGCAGATGACAAGAACATTTTGACTAAAAATGATGAGTTTCAAGGAGACAACACTATGGTATGAAACATCATTACCCATTACATTTTAAGTTGCCTTTCATTACTACTTAATAACTTTTTTTGCAGGGGATGCAAGAACAAATTTCATATGACGAGATGACTAAAGCTGATGCATTTGAGGAGAACAAGTCCGTGGTAAGAAACTTCAGCACCCATTCATTCCATTTTAATTATACATCTTCTAATACTTTATATGGACTATTTTTTCAGGGTATGAAGGAACAAGAGCTTTTAAGTACTGTAGTCCATCATACAAGCCAACAAACTGCAGCTTTAGTAAGTAATTCTCAAGTAATTTCAAGAATTTTGTTTATCATTCACTTATTCAATTTATTTCATTCTCCTTATAGGTAATACCCAAACCATTCAAGCCACCCCGGTATAAACAAAACGCTGCACACAAACAACCATGGAAGCCATCATTCAAGTCTTCCACATCCCAACAACAAGATGCAACTCAAGTCTAGGCCTCCTCCACCAACTTAGCCAAGTCATCTGCAGCCACCAATCCCAAAAGTTAATATTAGAGCTCCACCACGATGGACAGAGAGACAGGAGGTATTTTCAAAACAGCCTTTACAACCAGAGACCAAATCTCTTCTGTAAACATGTACATTTTTGGAGACAGATGGCAAGAAGTATGTTACATTATCACGATTGAACAATGTGTTATCACAATTGAAGGACAATGGAGAAGTGGGCAAGAAGAAAGATGGGAGGAATTCACCTTTTGTTTAAGTACTTTTTTATTTTGATTGAAACATTTTTTGTTTGTAATCTAAAGATACTTGAGAAACTTGAAGAATCAGTTGTGATTGCATATGGTATGAATTAGGCGGTTCTGTGGACAGGTTGTTATTGAAGAAATGTAGTAAATGGATGTTCATGTTTTTTGTGATGAAAGACTATAAATTGTTGATGTTAGTATAAAATGAATGTTTCTCATTAACATGTTGAAAATGGTGCAGAAATGAATGTTTTTATTTTCATTATATTTCTAAAAATTCCTTATATTATTGAAAAGGGTGCAGAAATGGCTAAAAATGATGCAAAAATATTGCTGAAAATTTCTTATATTGTTGAAAAGGGTGCAGAAATGGCTGAAAATTCATTTTCATTTTTATTCTATTACTAAATTAATTAACAACTGCAATTTTAGACTTTTAGTTTCATTCTTAAAATTCATTAACAGAATTCTTCATCAACATAACACAAAATTCACAAAACCTTGAAATTTGAGGCTTTCAATTTCATTATCAAAACCACGAAATGCCATTACAATTCCTCCTTCTTATGTTTACCCATACCTAACAACATAATGTAAGTTCCTACAAATCTAGCAACCTAGAACAATTCATCGAACGATTCATCCAAAGACCACCATCCGTTTACCCATCCAAAAATCGACCAACACAAACCATGATGCCACCAAAAATCTGTCGATCCACTAGTTGTTTGTAGTAGCTACTTCAATGGCATTGGATGGAGTACCGACAGTTGGTTTCGGGTCTATGTATTCTTTGCAAATGAAACAAGCCACAATGTTCATTATAGGCTCCAGCATCAATTTCTCCCATGCTCCATTGGCATCTCCACCACGTCGAAGGAATACCTATGTGGCGTTCAACCGATAGATCTGCCACCCGAATTCCTCCCTCATCCTCAAAATCTTTTCAACTTGATGGCAAGCTAATTTGCAATTGTTCGTCTTAATTTAATCAATAGCTGCCTTAAGAAGCTTACCCCTAGTTTCACCATCGACAAGACCCTCGCTCCTGAAGAACTCATCCACTCTCGGGGACCCCAATGGCACGCCTAATCCCATAATCATAGTCACGAATTTTTAGGTAAAAAATGCCTTACCCTCCTCCACCAACCCGCTTTCCACCATCTGATCAACCCTTTTCGACACATATGAATGCAAGACCGGGATCACCACGTCCATCCAGAGAAAGCAACACTAGTACTTGGAGCGAAACTCAGGGTCGTCATTGACAAGTGCCTGTACGAAGGAATTGAACCCTCCAGCAATGATTGACAGCGATTCTTTTGTACAATGGCATCAACAGCCAGAAATGCATGATGCACAAAATCATGTATAGTGAAATCCACCTCCGGATCAGTGATCCCAAGCAAATGGTGTGGCAAGCCACGACCTTATTCAATGCTAACCTTATTGGTTACTATGTATAGGCCCTTGTAGACCTGAATTTTGTTCGAGTTGATGACCTCTATCCTGAAACGGGTGGCCAAGTTTATCGCCAGGCGTGATTTGCCTATACCAGTGGCACCCAATACCACCACTACCTTATCCTTCCCTTGGTGCTTGTTCATCATGCCCTGAACTGAAAAGTTCGTTATGTTGGATTGTGCTGGCTTCCAAGAGGAGATCGGCATTCTAATTGGTAATTACTTTTACTTTTTTTAACACCTCTCAACTTAATCACACAAATAAAAAAAAGTAAAAGGCCATGTGTTAGAATTCTCTCAAATAAAACAAACAAAACATGTACCAAATACAATCTATTATTTTAGAATATCTATCTATCATAGAGAGACAAGACCTTTTCAATTCTTGGATTAATTTCTATTCTTCAAAAGGATTTGTTTGAAGAAAAACTTTAAACATTTGTTGGCTCTAGAGAGAATCACGAACAAGTTTCATTGACGTGAAAGAAATTATCTAGATATTTGTTTGAAACGTGAAGAAATATAGGGATGTGTAGGGGGTATTTATACATACATACGTACACACAATATTTTTATATAGAATATTTAATATAAACTAACTAAATAATTATTTTATACATATTAACTCTTTTATAGATGTGTATTTTTAGATACAGTAAATTTATAAAAAAATATAAAATATATAAAGAATACATTTTTTCACATACTTGTTAGATATATGAATAGATATTTTATATTATAAATTCTGTATTATATGTAAAAGTTCTTGCAAATTATTAACAATTGACATAGGTAGTTTAAAATGGCAATAGTTGGTAATTAGTAAGTGGGTGGACTAGGGTTTAAATCAATTTTGTAACAAATATTTGAAAGTTTATTCATTTGTGGCCATATCACCTTGCCATCTCGCAAAAAATGGCAAATATTACAGTCAAGTCATTTCTTGTGATACATAGGATTAAAAAACTTCAAAATATATCCAACGTGGATATCATGTCATGTTTTTGGGACAAAAATTGAAATTTTGGACAAATATATTGGGAAGTATCTTAAGTTAGACCCGAACGCATGTGTCATTGCACGCAATCGTCATGGAACTTTAATAGAAATAAATGTACCGGTATTCATTAACAACTTAAAAATACATGTATTTTCCAAATAGGAACTAATGATATCTCTAACATACAATGTGAAACGGAGATTACAGACATAATTATTATTAATTCAAATGAAATTACGCGGGTTTTTGGTATGATGATTGGGAAGAATCTCATTGTGTAGTCCTTGGTGAGCTTTGGGATTTGACTCTCGTGACATCACATTTGTTTGTTTCACATGGGATTCACGAACATATACGTCATAAATGAAGAGTAGTAATCATTCCAAATTGAGAGTTTTGAATCCCCGAAGCTCACCAAGAATCTTCAGATCCACTAGTTGTTTGTAGTAGCTACTGAAATGGCAATGGATGGAGTACCGACAGTCGGTTTCGGATCTATATTTTCTTTGCAAATGAAACGAGCCACAATGTTCGTAATAGGCTCCAGCACAAATTTCTCCCATGCTTCATTAGCATCTCCACCACGTCGAAGGAATACCTCTGTGGCGTTCAACCAATGGATTTGCCACCCGAATTCCCCCCTCATCCTCGAAATACTTTCAACATGACGGCAAGCTAATTTCCAAGTGTTCATATTAATTTTATCAATAGTTGTCGTAAGAATCTTAGCCTAGTTTCACCATCGATAAGACCCTCACTCCGGAAGAACTCATCCATCTCGGGGACCCCAGTGGCACGCCTAATCCCATAATCATAGTCACGAATTTTAGGGGCAAAAAATACCTTACCCTCCTCCACCAACCTACTATCCACCATCTGATCAACCCTTTTCGACACATACAAATGCAAGACCGGGATCGCCACGTCCATCTAGAGAAAGCAACACTGGTACTTGGAGGGAAACTCAGTGTTGTCATTGAAACTGCCTGTATGAAGGAATTGGACCCTCCAACAATGATTGACAACCGATTCTTTTGTACAATAGTATCAGCAGCCAGCAATGCATGATGCACAAAATCATGTACAAGAAATCCACCTCGGGATCAACTATTGCGAGCAAATGTTGTGGCACGCCACGACATTCCTCATTACTCACCCTATTAGTTACTATATATAGGCCCTTGTAGACTTTAATTTTGTCCGAGTTGATGACCTCTTCCCCGAAACGGGTGGCTAGGTCAAGTTTTGTCGAATTCTGAGAACGTTCAAAATTGAGTTGTTTGGCACAGTTTTATTAAAGCAAGTTTGTTTCCTTTTTATACAAACTTGTAGTTATTATTACGCTTAGAAAATTTAACACACAAATTCGTGGGTCTATAGCAACATTTGGGTAAAGTTTCGTCAAATTCTTAGAATGCTCAAAATTTAGCTGTTTTGCACGGTTTTATTAAAGCGACTTTGTTTATCTTTTATCAAACTTGTAGTTATTATTACGTTTAGAAAATTTAACCCACAAATTCTTGGTCTAGTGCAACGTTTGGGTCAAGTTTCGTCGAATTTTGAGAACGTACAAAATTTAGTTGTTTTGCACGGTTTTATTAAAGCAAGTCTTTTTACCTTTTATACAAACTTGTAATTAGCAAAATTACCACACAAATTCTTGGGTCTAAACCAGCGTTTAGGTCAAGTTTCGTCGAATTACGAGAACATTCAAAATTTAGCTGTTCTGCACGGTTTTATTAAAGCAAGTTTGTTTCTCTTTTATCAAACTTGTCGTTATTATTACGCTTAGAAAATTTAACCCATAAATTTTTGGTCTAGAGCAACGTTTGGGTCAAATTTCCTCGAGTTTTGAGAACGTACAAAAGTTAGCTGTGTTGCACGGTTTTATTAAAGCATGTTTGTTTCACTTTTATGCAAATTTGTAGTTATTATTACGCTTAGAAAATTACCACACAAATTCTTGTGTCTAGACCAATATTTGGGTCAAGTTACGTCGAATTCTGAGAACTTCCAAAATTTAGTTGTTTTACACGGTTTTATTAAAACAAGTTTGTTTCCCTTTTATACAAACTTGTAGTTATTATTACGCTAAGAAAATTTACCACACAAATTGTTGGGTCTAGATTAACGTTTGGGTCAAGTTTCGTAGAATTCTTAGAATGTTCAACATTTAGCTATTTTGCACGGTTTTATTAAAGTAAGTTTGTTTCCCTTTTATACAAACTTATAGTTATCATTACGCTTAGAAAATTTAACACACAAATTCTTGGGTCTATAGCAACGTTCGGGTCAAGTTTCGTTGAATTCTTTGGTCTATAACAACGTTTGAATCATGTTTCGACGAATTCTAAAAAGGTTCAAAATTTAGATGTTTTGCACGGTTTTATTAATGCAAGCTTGTTTCCCTTTTTTACAAATTTATAGTTATTATTAGGTTTAGCAAAATTACCACACAAATTCTTGGGTCTAGATCAACGTTTTGGTCAAGTTTCGTTGAATTCTGACAATGTTCAAAATTTATCTGTTTTGCACGATTTTATTAAAGCAAGTTTGTTTCCCTTTTATACAAACTTGTAGTTATTGTTACTCTTAGCAAATTTACCAGACAAATTCTTTGGTCTAGACCAACGTTTGGGTCAACTTTCGTCGAATTCTGTGAACGTTCAAAATTTAGGTGTTTTGCACGGTTTTATTAGAGCAAGTTTGTTTTCCTTTTATACCAACTTGTAGAAATTATTACGCTTAGTAAATGTATCACACAAATTCTTGGGTCTAGATCAACGTTTGTGTCAAATTTCGTTGAATTCTTAGAACGTTCAAAATTTAGTTGTTTTGCACGGTTTTGTTAGAGCAAGTTTGTTTCCCTTTTATATAAACTTGTAGTTATTATTACCACACAAATTTACGTTTGGTATAGACCATCGTTTGGATCAAATTTCGTCGAATTCTGAGAACGTTCAAAATTTAGCTGTTTTGCACGGTTTTATTAATGAAGATTGTTTCCCTTTTATATAAAGTTGTAGTTATTATTACGCTTAGCAAATTTATCACACAAATTCTTGGGTCTAGACCAATGTTTGGGTCAAGTTTCGTCGAATTTTGAGAACGTACAAAAGTTAGCTGTGTTGTACGGTTTTATTAAAGGAAGTTTGTTTCCCTTTTATATAATCATGTCGTTATTATTACGCTTAGCAAGTTTATCACAAAATGTTTTGGGTTAGACCAACGTTTGGGTTAAGTTTTGTCGAATTTTGAGAACGTTCAAAATTTAGTTGTTTTGCACGCTTTTATTAAAGCAAGTTTGTTTCCCTTTTATAAAATCTTGTAGTTATTAATACACTTAGAAAATTTAACATACAAATTCTTGGGTTTAGACCAAAGTTTGGGTCATGTTTCGTCGAATTCTGAGAACGTTCAAATTTATCTGTTTTGCGCGGTTTTATTAAAGGAAGTTTGTTTCCCTTTTAGACAAACTTTTAGTTATTGTTACACGTAGCAAATTTACCAGACAAATTCTTTGGTCTAGACCGACTTTGGGTCAAGTTTCGTCGAATTCAAAGAACGTTCAAAATTTAGCTGTTTTCCAAGGATTTATTAAAGTAAGTTTGTTTCCCTTTTATACAAACTTGTAGTTATCATTACGCTTAGAAAATTTAACACACAAATTCTTGGACCTATAGCAACGTTTGGGTCAAGTTTCATCGAATTTTGAGAATGTTTATAATTTAGCTGTTTTGCACGATTTTATTAAAACAATTTTGTTTCCCTTTTATACAAACTTGTAGTTATTATTACGCTTAGTAAATTTACTACACAAATTCTTGGGTCTAGACCAACGATTGTGTCTAGTTTCGTCAAATTCTTCAAATGCTCAAAATTTAGCTGTTTTGCGCGGTTTTATTAAAGTAAGTTTGTTTCCCTTTTATACAAACTTGTAGTTATCATTACGCTTAGAAAATTTAACATACAAATTCTTGCGTCTATAGCAAAGTTTGGGTCAAATTTCATCGAATTTTGAGAATGTT
Source organism: Sesamum indicum (assembly GCF_000512975.1). Taxonomy (NCBI): domain Eukaryota; kingdom Viridiplantae; phylum Streptophyta; class Magnoliopsida; order Lamiales; family Pedaliaceae; genus Sesamum; species Sesamum indicum. The sequence goes on from NW_011628192.1 coordinate 41,479, forward strand.
TATAATTTAGCAGTTTTGGACGGTTTTATTAAAATAATTTTGTTTCCCTTTTATACAAACTTGTAGTTATTATTACGCTTAGTATATTTACTACACAAATTCTTGGGTCTAGACCAACGTTTGGGTCTAGTTTCGTCAAATTCTTCAAATGCTCAAAATTTAGCCGTTTTGCGCGGTTTTATTAATGAAGTTTGTTTCCCTTTTATATAAACTTGTAGTTATTATTACGCTTAGCAAATTTATCACACAAATTCTTGGGTGTAGACCAACGTTTGGGTCAAGTTTCGTCGAATTTTGAGAACGTACAAAAGTTAGCTGTGTTGTACGGTTTTATTAAAGCAAATTTGTTTCGCTTTTACATAAACATGTAGTTATTGTTACGCTTAGCAAATTTATCACAAACTTTTTTTGGGTTAGACCAATGTTTGGGTTAAGTTTTGTTGAATTTTGAGAACGTTCAAAATTTAGTTGTTTTGTACGCTTTTATTAAAGCAAGTTTGTTTCCCTTTTATAAAATCTTGTAGTTATTAATACACTTAGAAAATTTAACACACAAATTCTTGGGTCTATACCAACGTTCGGGTCTAGTTTCGTTAAATTCTTCAAATGCTCAAAATTTAGCTGTTTTGCGCGGTTTTATTAATGAAGTTTGTTCTCTTTTATATAAACTTGTAGTTATTATTACGCTTAGCAAATTTATCACACAAATTCTTGGGTCTAGACCAACGTTTGGGTCATGTTTCGTCGAATTTTGAGAACGTACAAAAGTTAGCTGTGTTGTACGGTTTTATTAAAGCAAGTTTGTTTTCCTTTTGTATAAACATGTAGTTATTATTACGCTTAGCAAATTTATCACAAAATTTTTTGGGTTAGACCAATGTTTGGGTTAAGTTTTGTTGAATTTTGAGAACGTTCAAAATTTAGTTGTTTTGTACGCTTTTATTAAAGCAAGTTTGTTTCCCTTTTATAAAATCTTGTAGTTATTAATACACTTAGAAAATTTAATACACAAATTCTTGGGTCTAGACCAACGTTTGGGTCATGTTTCGTCGAATTCTGAGAACGTTAAAATTTATCTGTTTTGCACGGTTTTATTAGAGTAAGTTTGTTTCCCTTTTATACAAACTTGTAGTTATCATTACGCTTAGAAAATTTAACACACAAATTCTTGGGTCTATAGCAACATTTGGGTCAAGTTTCATCGAATTTTGAGAATGTTTATAATTTAGCTGTTTTGGACGGTTTTATTAAAACAATTTTGTTTACCTTTTATACAAACTTGTAGTTATTATTACGTTTAGTATATTTATTACACAAATTCTTGGGTCTAGACCAACGTTCCGGTCTAGTTTCGTTAAATTCTTCAAATGCTCAAAATTTAGCTGTTTTGTGCGGTTTTATTAATGAAGTTTGTTTCTCTTTTATATAAACTTGTAGTTATTATTACGCTTAGCAAATTTATCACACAAATTCTTGGGTCTAGACCAACGTTTGGGTCATGTTTCGTCGAATTTTGAGAACGTACAAAAGTTAGCTGTGTTGTACGATTTTATTAAAGCAAGTTTGTTTTCGTATAAACATGTAGTTATTATTACGCTTAGCAAATTTATCACAAAATTTTTTGGGTTAGACCAATGTTTGGGTTAAGTTTTGTTGAATTTTGAGAACGTTCAAAATTTAGTTGTTTTGTACGCTTTTATTAAAGCAAGTTTGTTTCCCTTTTATAAATTCTTGTAGTTATTAATACACTTAGAAAATTTAACACACAAATTCTTGGGTCTAGACCAACACTTGGGTCATGTTTCGTCGAATTCTGAGAACGTTCAAATTTATCTGTTTTGCACGATTTTATTAAAGAAAGTTTGCTTCCCTTTTAGACAAACCTGTAGTTATTGTTACGCTTAGCAAATTTACAAGACAAATTCTTTGGGATAGACCGATGTTTGGGTCAAGTTTCGTCGAATTCAGAGAACGTTCAAAATTTAGCTGTTTTCAGGTTTTTATTAAAGTTTGTTTTCCTTTTATACAAACTTGTAGTTATCATTACGCTTAGAAAATTTAACACACAAATTCTTGGGTCTATAGCAACGTTTGGGTCAAGTTTCATAGAATTTTGAGAATGTTTATAATTTAGCTGTTTTGGACGGTTTTATTAAAACAATTTTGTTTCCCTTTTATACAAACTTGTAGTTATTATTACGCTTAGTAAATTTACTACACAAATTCTAGGGTCTAGACCAACGTTTGGATCTAGTTTCGTCAAATTCTTCAAATGCTCAAAATTTAGCTGTTTTGCGCGGTTTTATTAATGAAGTTTGTTTCCCTTTTATATAAACTTGTAGTTATTATTACGCTTAGCAAATTTATCGCACAAATTCTTGGGTGTAGACCAACGTTTGGGTCAAGTTTCGTCGAATTTTGAGAACGTACAAAAGTTAGCTGTGTTGTACGGTTTTATTAAAGCAAGTTTGTTTTCCTTTTATATAAACATGTAGTTATTATTACGCTTAGCAAATTTATCACAAAATTTTTTGGGTTAGACCAATGTTTGGGTTAAGTTTTGTTGAATTTTGAGAACGTTCAAAATTTAGTTGTTTTGTACGCTTTTATTTAAGCAAGTTGGTTTTCCTTTTATAAAATCTTGTAGTTATTAATACACTTAGAAAATTTAACATACAAATTCTTGGGTCTAGACCAACGTTTGGGTCATGTTTCGTCGAATTTTGAGAACGTTCAAATTTATCTGTTTTGCACGATTTTATTAAAGGAAGTTTATTTACCTTTTAGACAAACTTGTAGTTATTGTTACGCTTAGAAAATTTACAAGACAAATTCTTTGGACTAGACCGACGTTTGGGTCAAGTTTCGTCGAATTCAGAGAACATTCAAAATTTAGCTGTTTTCAGGTTTTATTATAGCAAGTTTGTTTCCCTATTATACAATCTTGTAGTTATCATTACGCTTAGAAAATTTAACACCCAAATTTTTGGGTCTATAGCAACGTTTGAGTCAAGTTTCGACGAATTCTGAAAAGGTTTAAAATTTTGATGTTTTGCACGGTTTTATTAATGCAAGCTTGTTTTCCTTTTATACAAACTTGTAGTTATTATTACGCTT
>NW_011628193.1:0-27243 GCF_000512975.1 Sesamum indicum
CAAGAATTTTATGAATTAATGGCTAAATTTAATGAGTTGGGAACTCTTGTTCATGTAAATAGGGAAAAATTAAGGAAAATTCACACCAAGAATTCTATGAATTAATGTGATGCATACTAGAAATTTGGCTACACCACAAGTGTTGAAGGACCTTTAAGAAAATCCTAAGATTATCGAAGGACTAGCCCTGCAAAATAGAGGTTAGCACTCCGATGCTTAAGTCAGTAACAAATTAAGGAAAAATAAAAGGAAACCTTGAAATAGAGTGAGAAAATGGTGTAATATCATTGAAAATGTTGAATATTAACGTGGAAGTAATTTGTAAGCCTGAAATTGCATGAAAACTAAGAGAGCGTAATGCTAGTAAGATAGATTTCGAGAATGAGAGTGATACTCATGATGTGTTCTAGAAACCTGCACAAGGCCTCTATATATAGGCTTGTACAGAATTGGATATAAAATTAATTGCTGAATGTCATACGACATTGTAAAGCTCTCCGAGCTGGTATCACACATGATAAACAGTTAGTGATTTGGATAAGAATTGAAAGAGATACGTGAGCTGGACTAAAACCTACCAAACTTGCTTATTTTTCAGGGAATCAGTTACTCACAATCCTTCCAGCTCATTCATGCCCGATTTACCAAACATGACTTGGAGATATTTTAGAGTAACACGTATAAATGTGTGGGCAAGCTATACGGCATATCTCCTAGTTGTATGATGATGTATCCGGCTTAAATGGGCTTATTTTTTGGGCCTACCAGTTCACTAAAGCAATAGGTAAGTTTTTGGGCCTTTCTTCCCTACTGATGGCCTTTATTCGTCCTATTGGTGGGCCCTTCTCCGTCTTGCTAATGAACCAATTGGGTTTTTAACGGGTTGGGCTAGTATGCCAAATTTATGGGTTTGGCCTAATAATTTTAGGGGACATCATCTCTCCCCCCACTCCAGGAGTAGAAGTCGTAGAGTAGGACTTCTAGAGTAGGTAAGAGGTCTAGCAAGAAAGAGAATAAATTCCCTGCTTGTCAGCAGGGCGGTTCATGCTGAGCTCCCGAAGTAAGAATGGCTACTGTGCTCTAGCTTGAGAGTACTCCTCCAAAAAATATAACGATTCCCTCCTTTTTCATAAAGTCTTGTAAAATTTGAATTTTGAATTTAAAAAGGGGAATATAAGTGGTAATAATTGCAAAAAAGAAGGAGAAAAGTCCCAATTTTTCTTGAAGGTTGCACTGTTTCCGGGGGCTTTGAGTCCATAGCTGCAATGACTGTGCATATATATATATATATAAGGAATATTTTTTTTTTTGATTTATTTCCTTCATCCATTTCCTAAGGTAAAAATAATCTCTCTTGCTTCCCTTCTTTTCGCATTTGGTGGTAGGGTATCTTCTAACCCACTAATTTTTTGCATGCTTCCATCTTTTCTCCTGTCATCGTCTCGCTGTGTCTCATTTTCTAGTTAAGCTTCTGATCTTTCCTGCAAAATTTTAATCATGTTTGAGGAAAGAATAGATGAGCGAGTGATTGAGGATTTCATGATCTATCATGCGGCCCTTTTGGATCAACATAGATCGCCCTCTTGGGGGTAGGCATGAGAAAGAGGTGGCAATAAGAAAAGGATCTCGAAGGAGGAGTCTGAGCGGAGAAAAATAGAGGACTTGCTAATTGCTTGTATTATCGAATCTTATAGGGTTTATCGCTCTTGTTTGAGGGAGGAAGATATAGGTGTCCTAAGGTCCAAGTTTGGCATTTCAAACGATTTTATACTTAAGGTTCCTGCTCCAACTGATCGCTTTGAAAATATCTACCTTGTTTCAAGTACCTTTGATTCAATTTTCCCCAAAAGCTTTTAGTCTCATTGCTAGCTTCCATATCTTAGTGCAAAACTTAGGAGAGAATCCTTTTACTACCTAATTTCACTCCTTTTTCATGCTGATGAAAGCTAGTCTAGGTTTATTCTACTACACTTCTCATGAAGATGAGCATTTTGTTCCTTCTGATGTCTTCCTTAAGGAGTGGAATCTCCAATACTTCTTCGTGTCTTCTCCCAATCCTTGGCCATTTCCTACATCTTGGAATTCAGTTGCTCCTGATCTTCCTAGATATTCTGAACGTAATCATCTTGCTCCCTTCAAGCTTATGTTGAAGCAAATGAATGCTTTTCATTATGATCCCCGTGAGTTAGTGCATCTAGCCCTCCTTTTCCACAATAGGTTAAGTCCTAAGGAAGTGGTTTTCGATACGGCGGATGGTATATGCTCTCCGTGCACTCTGTTTCTTTGCTTTAAGTAAATGGAAGAATTACGTTTAACAACTTTACGTTTCTTGTAGTTAACATGTTCAACAAACTACTGTAGGATAAGGCCATAAGTGAGAGAAAGAATCCTGGGGGTAGCTCCTCTTCCATGCGTCTATTGGCAAGAGTCCTTCTTCCTCTGCTTCCAAGAAAACTAAGCCTTGTTCAGGTTCGTTTCTCCAGCCTGCTCCTCACCTGTCACTCGTGTAGGTACACCTCGACCTTCGCTAGTTCGAGAAAGAGAGACAAACTGGGTGTAGAGGAGATTCCCTCCTTGCTGAAAGAGGAGTATGAGAGCAGTCAGGCGGCTGACTTTGCAAAAGGGCTCCTGGCTCCTACGAATAAAAGTTTTCTAAAGAGCCTTCCTGGCAATAAGATCATCAACTTACTGGCTTCCTGTGCTAGCAAGGTAAGAAGTATAAGAATTTTAATTCTAATATATGCTTAAATTGAGAAATTTTCTTTACCTTGTTTGCAGATGGTCCTGCTGATTGGGGATATGCTAGAGCGTGGAGGACCTGCTGAGGAGGAGGCCCAAAAGAAGGAAGAAGAGCTAGAGGGAGACATGCATGAAAACGAGCGCCAATATGAGGCTCACTTTACTCATCTAAGATCTGAGGTATGAAGCTTACATGGTCGTTTGGAGCAAGCAATGTGAAAGCTTCAAAATTATCCCTCTACTAAGGAAGGGAGAAAAAATTCGAGGAGTTGTGGACGAGCAGGCTGGAAGACTTCAAGAAGTCTGAAGAATTTTAGCATCTCCTTACTGATCATAGGTACCAGACGTGCGCGGGCCAATTTGCTGATGCTGGTTATCCTCCCTTGACTGCTGTTATGACTCTCTGGACATTAATGCTGGCTTGGCAGTGTTCCTGAGCCTGATGAGGAAATGCCCTAAGAGTTGCTAGAGAGCCTGCTGCATGCTCCACCTAAAGGCGAGGTTCCCGCAGATACCAGAGGAAGGCATGGTGGAGGATGTTGTTCCTTCAAGGGTGGTTCCCGCAGTTGCTGATGATAATGCTAGCCCTCCTACTGCTATGTGATCTCTATCCTTTTATTTTGATGCGAACATTATGTCTCCCTCCTGTGTGAGGTTTTACAACAATGCCCTCTTGTGGGTTTTTGGATAGTTTAAATTCTCATTCACCTCTTCTGCAATTTATGTTATTTCCTTTTGCGTCTGATATGTTGAGTAAGATTCCTGAAAGAAAAGAGTGATACTATCCTCCCTTTATTTAGAGGATCCTTCTTGTGAAAGATGAGGAGAAAATATATCCTAATTATTTCTGTTGTGAATTTCGGTAGGGTAGATCATTTAAAGAAGCCATCTCTTGAAGTATAAAGCTACTTCAATCAGGCATTTTAGAATTTGGTATGGAGATAAGGTAGCATAATAATATAATTGAGAATCTTCTTGATACTTTACTGTGTTAATGCAAAGTGTAAAATCGATTTAAAGGAAATAACTCTGGAAAACGTAAGTCAATAAGATAGCATAGGTGAGAATATCCAATAAGATAGCTTACGGGTACCAGTAGGGCAACTAAGTGAAGCGTGCGCCAGCAAAGCGACGCGAATAAAATATTCGTCAACAAGACAGTTTAAGTGAAAAATGGGGCGACGTAAAATATGCACCGGTAAGGTGGCTTAAGTGAATTGTGCGCCAGCAGGACAATTTTAATGAACGTGCACCAACAGGGCCTGTTAAGTGCGTGTTTGCTATCAAAGCGACTTAAGAGTGTGCGACAGTAAGGTGACTTAAGTGGAACCAAGTTTGTACTACATACTTTAGTTTTGAGATTCAATCCTGCCACCATTATGGAAAGAAAGGCAAAAGCTGAAATTTTATTAAGAAAGGACTCCTTACATTTAATAATCAACTTTGTACATAAATAAATTTAAAGAGTTAAACTTCCTAAGGTTACAAGCATTCCATAGCTGAGAAAACTTCTACATGTACGTCTTCTAGTTCATATGCCCCAAATTTGATGGTTTGAGTGATTTTATAGGGTCCTTCCCAGTTAGGGGCTAGTTTCCCTACTGGTCAAAGAGCACCGACTTGTCGGAGTACCAAGTCTCCCACTTGGAATTCTCTCTTTCGTACTTACCGATTGTAAGTGTTGACTACCCTCTGCTTATACCTTTTTGCACCGGTGGGAGCATCTTCTAGTACTTCGTCTATTAAGTCCAAATTAGATTGCTACAAGTCATCATTATTCTCCTGCTCGTACTATTTGTTCTGAAAGTCTCCAACTCTTTCTGCTGGGATGACTGCTTCTAATCCATACACTAAGTTGAAAGGAGTTTCTCTAGTGGTGGAACAAGGGATATGTACGACCATGATACTCCTGGCAACGCGTCTACCCACTGTCCGCCTGCATGTGTTAGCTCTATTTTGATCCCTTGAACCAGGATTCGATTGATGACTTCAACTTGTCCATTAGCTTGGGATAATCAAGGAACTTGAAGTATTGTGAATGCCTTGCTCGCACACCAATCCTGAATTTTCCATCCCTAAAATTGGCGACCGTTGTCAGAAATTATAACACGAGGTAAACTATAGCTGCAGATGATATTTTTCATGAAGAATTTTATCACTACATTTTTTGTATTTCAGGCTAAAGGTTCCGACTCCACCTACTTGCTGAAATAATCTACTACTATAAGGAGGAATTTATGTTGTCCTTCTGCAGTTGGGATGTTGTAACCGATGACCAAAAAGCGAATTGTGGTTAACGATTTGTGAACCGTTCATGAAATTTTTATGTAAGTAATGTTGTCCGGATGAATATGGTAAGTATTTGTCTCTGTTTACATGTCTGTTATGCTTACCAATTATGAGGCACTACTTTAACATTACAAGAGATGCCCACAAACCATTTAATAAACCCATGTAGTTGGGCTGCCATTGGATGGCGGCTATAAAACCAACATTTGAGGGTTGGTTCCAGTCCAAGACGAAGACCTCGAGATTGGGCATCGGGAGTCCTACTGAGTCTTGCACTGAGTATTACATTCATTGGATGAGTGTCGCATTTCATCTGTGATAGACGTTGGACGTATATGCAATATAGGATTAGTTGACAAGGTTGTCAACTGACTGAACCGACTCACGGGGATCGTCATATGAAAGTCTTGAAGGCTTGGTTAGTTTGACTCGAATTCCCGACTCCGATAGTGTGGGAGTACTCCTTAGGCTTGAGGAATCATGGCAGTCACATGCATACGATGACTATATCTTGGATCTGCGTGGGAGGTGATTGTGTCAGACACAATCTTCATAAGCCTTATCTAGTGCAGTCAGAGTATGTAGTGAGGACGGTGAGTTAGAAGAAGAGGACTCGTCTCCTGTCAGTATATGACAGAGGTATCTCCTATGCACTAGGAGATGCATTCACGCTCTATGAACCTGTGGTCTCAGTCGTTGATTGAATAGGAAAAGAGATTTTTATGTCAAGAAACTTGGCGTGTCATGGTCTATAGTAGTAAGCATAGATGCCTAGTCTAGGATGGGAACCGACACCTAATTCCATGCTCTAGACCAAGGCCGGGAGATTGTAGATGGAAGGACCGTACCCGTATGGACTCGAGAGCCTAAATATTTTCACCTAGTCTCTAGTGCCATGGACCGTTGCTAGACGACCACCCATAGTGACGGACTTTCTTGATTTAGGGTTAATCAAGAATTATTAATTAAATTAGACTTAATTAATAATAGTGTTAGACACTATTTCAAGTCTAGTTGAAAGGTGAATCTCTCTTCAATCCACTTCACGAAAGTAATAGGGAACCCAAACATCTCCATGACTACTATCAAGAAATCCCAATCAAATGTGTCATATGCCTTCCGGATGTCGACTTTCAGAGCACATCTAGGAGGTAGACGAGTCTGGTTATATCCCGTAAATAGTTCCTGCAAGAATAAATGCATCAATTTACATTAGGCTTGTCCTTATTGTTTAATATGTCGGATATTATTAATTAATAAGGATAATTTCGGCTTATGTTATGTATTCGATTAAATATAAGTGGCGCTTAATTAAATGGACTTTTATTAAAGTGGATATAAATAAAAATTCATTAGGCTTTTATTTTTTTAAGGATAAAAATCGATCAAGCCCACTATGTGGAAAATTCTATGGATGAAAATAAATGGCTAGCAAATTGAAATTTTGAAAAGTACAATTCTAGCCATTATTGGGGATCTCTTTATTTGGAATAAAAAGAAATCATTGTAGATAAAAGAATTAATTATTAAACAATATATATATATAACATAATTATTTGAGAAATAATTGTGATCATTATTACATAAAAAAAAATTTCCCCTCCTTCGACCCAGCAATTCGGCCGCCCCTCCCTTTTGGCACACTTTGAGCCTCATGTGAAGAGCATCTTACCCAAACGTTAAATGAAGATATCGTTTTCATCCCTTTTACTTTTGATTTTTGGTGTTCAACACCAGCCCGATTTATGTTTTATTTCCTACTACATCGAACCCTCGAGAACTCCCAGGGTACAACCCTTGGATACATTTATTTCTGTGCTTTAAATTTTTGTTATTTCGCATTTTTATTTATCGCTTCTGCTACCGCATTCCCGGGTCGTACCACGCGATCCTTCAAGTGTTATGAGAGCCCTATTTGATGTAGGGGCTGATGGTTTTGTGATAATTTCATGTTAATATACTTCTATGGCTATTGAAACATGTTTTTATCGCTTTTCGTTTAGTTGTTATATGATGAAAATAGCTCGTTCAATTTTTGCAATTTATTTTTGATTAAAGTATATGACAATTTGAATTTTGTTGTAGTTATGCTTTATTTTGCTATTTTATGTTAAATACAAAAAAAAGGAAGAAAAATCATAGTAGCGCTGTCGCTGCCGGTACAGTGCGACCACGACCACGCCCTTGTTTCGCCCGCGTGCGCCTGCAACGGGGGTAAAGACAGCAGCGCACGCTGTAGGGCCGATGGTTGGGCCATCTTTAGCCGTTTTTTGAAAATTTAATTTTCTGAATTTTTTTCTTCATTATTAATTTTGTTGTTTTTAATTTTTGGATAAAATTAGATTCTTTCTAAAAATTAAAATTGCATAATTAATGGGATTTATTTTGTGCATGGGATGCACATATCATCCTTTTGTTTGCAAATTTCGAGCTTGTGTTTTTTCTTCGTATAATTAATTGTTGCGATATTGGATATCATGGATTGTAATATTAAATGGGACATAGATTATAAAATGTATGGGTTGATAATTACGAAGCCTATAATCTCTTGCATGTTTATGTTTTTTGTGGTTGGGCTCGTATGCCCTTGTAATGCTTTCCTCTCCGTCCCTCTTGTTTTTAGCATTGGAATACTAAGACTTGCTATCTTCCTCCTTATGTACTCCCCCCGACTTCTTATCGGGGTTTGTTTTTAAGTTGTAATGCGAGTAGTATAGGAATTTTAGTAAGGGTTTTATTTTTGTAACAAAACCAAACCCATGGAGAAGAAGGTCCATGAAGGAAGAAGTCCAAGGAGAAAGAGGACCACAAAGAAGTTACAAGGCCCATCTACATGTTGATGGGTAAATTATTTTATAATAGCATACGACCACCTTAGACGTACCATTTACTCATTGCGGGCTCAGTGAGTCGCATAGGTTGGACTCGTGATCATCCCCAGGGGTATGATTAATTATTTTATATGTGATGCATTTAATACTTTGATTTAATATATTTAAATATTTGATATTTGTGTATGAAAATATTAATGTGATGAGGTCTCAGTCGACACTCAAAATTTAATTTCACTTGGTTGGACCAAGTTAAAGTGTTAGGGTCCAAACTGGACTTGGATCAAAATAGTTTGATCTGTTCAAGGTTTCCATCCAAATTAATGTGGTAAGGAGGCTGACACTATCCAAGTGTGGTTTCACGAGTCGTGGCACATTTAGAATAGAGGCAAGCTCCACCATTATTGCGAATAAAGAAACATGCTCACTGTTTCCTTGTCTCACGAGTCGGTGGAGGGGGGACAGTTGAGGTGTGATTTGGTTAATACGTTGAGCCCAACGTTAAGCAAATATTAAGTCCATAATGGACTTGAATATAAATGGTATTTCAATCTGTCCAGACCTTCTATCCATAACAATATCATGATAAAGTTACTGCTATCCAAATATGGTCTCACGAGTCGTAGCACATTTGGAATAGAAGACAAGGTATATTATTGTTATGAACAAAGGAACACGCTTGTTGTTTCGCCGTCTTACCAGTCGTGGTGGAGACAATTGAGGGGAGATTTGGTTGATGGGTTGGGCTTAACACCGAATAGCATGATTCGCTTGTAGTTCTCGGTATCATGTGAAGAGGTGAGCGAAAACATCTTGGGATTTCCTGGGATGAGAATGGCATTGGTTCTCTCCCACAAGGATTTTTTCATGTGAATCGTAAAAGAGGGGCATGGTAAATTGTTCTTGTGGATCCAAGCCCACTAGGAAAAGATTTTCCGAAACCCCACTTGAGAGTGGTGGGATTTTGTAGAAATAGTGGGAGGGTTAACAACTAAAAGAGTGAGTCTTAACTCAAACTCAATAATACTGTAATCTACTTATTTTTCTGATTTGCGTTTAGAATGCATGTCGAAGATCCATTTCCAATTATATTTTGAGATTTATTTCATTTAATAAGACAACCAATAAGTTGGCTGTGAAAACTACAAAATCAAGGGATTATCCTTAATTTTCGAATCTGGTTTATGTCATGTATAAGCCACTTCCATCAGAGTTGCGAAAGGAGTCTTTACTTAAAGAACGTTTGACATTCGGGATTAAGGCATGAAGATAATCACAAGGTTCGCGGCGTCATACATGCTTCCATCATCCATGAGCGGTAGACGTTGTTGGATCAATGATGCTTAACATAAATAAAATATATGCGATACCGAACCAACATATTGGATATGCTGCGATGAAAGCACTTTTGAAGTCAAGATGACTAAGGGTCGTCTGTATAAAAATATTGTGGTAAGATGCTATCCCTTGTGAGAAGATCGATGACCTCAATGTTGATCTTGATAAAGAGAGGTATGTTGACGTAATTCTTTAGGTCTGTTCATTCCTCCTTCGACCTATTTATCATGAAGTCTCAATGGGCTTGAGAAGACCATTTCATGAGTTGATAATTGTGACTCCCCAAAAATTATAATACATAATTGTAGTATTAATTGGCTAATTCTTATAAAACTTAGTGATTGATAAATAAATTACAGATCATAATTGGAATATAATAAAATTTAAACAAAATAAATTGAACTTCGTTATAATATTTGAAAGCAAATTTTATTAATTAAAAAAATTAGGAAGGACGCAATGGGTATTTTGAGAAAAATTTAAATAAATAAATAAAACAATAATAATATTATATATATAAATATATATATATTTATCAATATGTACAATGAGAGGAGAGAGAGGATGGCCGCCCACCTCACTTCTCTCTCCTCTCTTTCTCATTACTCACACACTCATGCACAATTACATTACACAGAACACAAATATTTGGAAATTGCAATTCCTCTCGACGAAAGAACAGGTAAAAAATTTCTATTTTAAATTACAATAATTTATATAATTATATTGTTTAATTAGTCAATTTATTAAATGTTCTTTATATTGAGCGGTATACTATTTAATCGGAATTTTACGATTTTGGCTATTTAAATTAGTATCGAAGTAAATATCAAATCGGAATTAAAAATGATGTCGTTGGTTAATTATATTATTAAATTTATTACATTTGAATATTATTATAGCTAATTTATACAATTCTACCGGATTTATTAACCAAATACTTAGTTATTAAAAAGAACTAGAACGAAAATTTATATTTTGGTAGAATTGAAATATTAGAGAATTATTAGAAATTTTATGAAAAATATTTAACATTATATTCAAAAAAAATTACGATATTATCGATATATTAATTGTATGCGTTATAACTCATTATAGGATATAGGGATAAAGTGAAAGGACCGAACCATTTCCTATTTAGTAGATCAAAGCGTTGTGAGGTTGAGGTAAGTAAATAATTAATATTATCTGTATATGTCCCCTTTATTTGTGGTATTACTGTTATAAATTTGTGGTTCATGTTGACATTGATTTATCAGAAAATATATGAGTGGTGAATGATTTAATTTGATTGACGATATTGTGTATGTGGAATGAGAAAATACGTTGAAATATTATGTTTGTTGTATGATGTATTGTGAGTCTCTGAAAATGAGAATATATTGATATATGATTTTACGTTACTAATTGCATACAAGAATGGTGATATGTGGAAAAGAGGGAGTGATGGAAATTGAATATAATTGTGGTGTGAATACCCCTTGATGTGTTGAAAAGCCTGTAAGGCAAAATGAAATGAAAATAGCTATAATACGATATGAGAAAGAAATGAACTGAAAAGAGCTTTGATGCGATATGAATAAGATGTGATATGAAAAGAGCTATGATGCAAAATGAAAGAGCTATGATGCGAAATGAGATTGATGAGCTGAATGTCAAGGGGATTCATTTGAACTTATTTAATGTTGAGATTGAGTTGACAGGAAAAACACGATATCACCTTCTGGTAAGCAAACTAAAACAAAAGGGAGTTTAATTGGTTGTTTTATTTCGAGTTAGCTATGTGGTGTAATAAAGCTGATTATGTTGGGATTAAATTGACTATATTCCATGCATGTTGTCTACTTATCTTGTTTGGTGCTATATTTGATATACGTATATAGATAGGGCTGGTTATTTACTTACTGAGTGACAGGCTCACTCCTCTACTGTCATATTTTTAGGAGTAGACTTTGTGGTGTCTACCTGTTGAAAACTAGGTCTACACGCTATACATAGATAGATCAGGCCAGTATGCTGTTTTCTCCTCTTTGTCAGTTACAGGACAAATCGTATTTTATTTATATAGAGAGAACGTAAGCATAGGGATTACTTGTGATGTTTGATATGTATATATGATGTTGTGGGTTGATTATGCCTGTTATGACGTTGGGTTTATGTATGCATATTGATTAGATGATTATATGAATTTTTATATATATAGATACAGGGGTTAGTATAAGTATGACGTTTAGGGAAGACGCAGCCCTAATAACGATAGGGGGTGCTACAAGAAGGATGGAACAAAGTCAGCCACTGCAAGCACTTTGAGCGCTCATGCACCTCGATGAGTGAGGCTAAATAGGAAATAAAAAATGGTTCAGCAGTCAAAATTTACATATGATGTCTGCATAAAATTGCCAAAGGAGATTGGAAGAGGGAGTATTGTGAACTCTTCTCCACCCAAGCCATGAAATTATTGAGCAAACATGATTAGTGTTCCCAAATGTTGGACACTTGCTCTAGATGCGCATTTCTGCAAATGGTTTGCAGAATTGCAGAGTTTAAAATGAATAGAATGCTAAGACATATAGTCTCAAAGCTAGGCGATGCCTAGGACATTATTGCAAAAGCTATAAGGCTAAGAGAACTTAGCTATTAGTATTCATGTTAAAATAGTATACAATTATGTAATCCAACATGATCAACATTTTAATAGTCATTTGTTGGACAGAATAGACTACAAACTTGTTCAATAAAAGTTTCTTTTATTTGACAAGGAGTCTATTGAGTTATAAATTGTGATACTCCATAATTGGATAATGTCGCTCAATTGGATAGTCCATAAGCTAGGCAATATCCCTCTTGTTAGGATAAATAGGTTTGTAGATTCAAAAAGTCTAACAATAGATCATTTGAGTTTACTAACTTGTGAATCCTTCCTGAGAAGGAATAAAGCTGTGAAAACACTTTGTGGGACAAAGAAATGCTTGTCAAACAATCTGTCTGATTGAATCCAAAATTGAGATCTGTAAGCCACTAAATATGAAAATAAAAGTAGAGGGTTCAAAAGTCTAAGGACTTTTGAAAAGTTTGGAGAAATTAGACTTGAAGTGGAGATCCAAACTGGTTATGGAGACACACCCTTCGATGGGATCGAGGTGGTGTTTATTTAGTAGGAGTTCTTGACATTTCGAAATGAGAATGGAATTCTCATTCAGTGAAATTCTTCTTGAAGAGTCGATGTTGAACTGTCTCTGGTGAGGAAGAATTCGAGCCTTTATTGGACATGGATCAATCAGTGTTTCACTCAATTACCTGGTTCATCTGGATATGGACTTTCGAAAACTGTCAAGTTAGAAAACATGGTGTTTTCTTGAGGTCGTAATCCAGACACCATATTTGATATGAACTGGTAAACCTATATCCTATGAAAAGGTCTTGAGTATGAAAAGGTCCTGCACACGTCAACGGCTAGTGGGAGGCAAATTAGACTCAGATTTTCATTTATACAGGCTCGTTATCAAATAATGCAAACATCATTTGTAATTAAAACTTTACTGACCATATTTAAGTTCACCAAAGGACGACCAGAAACCTCTAGTTACCTAGAAGATTCCAGTTTGTGAATCTAACTGAACAAAGAGAAACAATGTAAGACACTGATCCGGATAGATGGCATGCAGCCATAATATTCGCTATGGAATTCAAACTAGGTTTGAACGCCTGTATTTCGAAAACTTCTTTTGAAAAATTCATGAGGTACATGACTCGGTCAGAAGCAAGGAGGAAGGTTAGTGGGAGCTCAATCCTACTACTAGTCTTTTTGATGTTAAAAACATCTTTCATCATTTTGAATGATAGAAAGATATTGTGGAACTCTAAAATACAATTATTGTTCATAAAATTCTCCATACAGGAATTAGATTCCTATCTAGGGTAGGCTGCCCAAGATTCAGTTGTGGTAGACTGATGAGGAGATTAGATGTTTGACATCCTCTACGTCTTTGCTGTAAGAAGCATTGGAATTCTGTTTGGTGCACTGAGCCCTATGTTGCTTATGATTTTTAAGCATAACTACGGATATCGAGTGTGCACCGAAGAGGTAAGAGACAACTGTTGAAGGGCTATCTTCAATACCTGAATAAAGATTAAATAAGAACTCTTGACGCACATTAATGTTGACTTGATTCTGGAAGGCTATAGTGATAATAGCTTTCATATGAATAATGTTTAATCTCAAAGGAGCATACATTCAGGCTTTAATGATGATGTGCTAATTTGGAAAGATTCCAAGTGGAATACTACAAGGAACTAAATCATGAAAATTGAATGTATGACAACTTTAGAAGTTCTATTGGAAAGTTCTTAGGATTGAAAAACAACATCCGATTGTCGGGTATCTAGCATAGCCGTCCTAGTGGTCACCTAGGAGGATGAAAACTAGGCTACGACACAAACTAAAAGGCATGAGATCTCATCACAGGTCCAAAGAAAAATCTTAGACACCATCATTTGCTTGGAGCGATGATAGGAAGTTGTGACGTACAGTTTTACCACAGAACATCGGCAGAAGCTACAATAGACCCACAAGACGTAGCCAGTATCCCAAATCGCTCATAATGAGATTAGTCTGAAAAAATAAGTAATTTACTTTAAAGTTAAGTTGAAGATTGTTTGAATTAATAACTGAAAAGCTAATTGGAGTTATTTAAGTAATATTATCTCGACGAAAATGGTAAGTATTCGTCTCTAGTAATGTGTTTGTCATGCTTATCAATTACATTAAGCACTACTTTGACTTCACAACAGATGCTCACATACCATTCAATAAACACATATAGTTGGGTTGCGCATTGGATGGCGGCTATGAGACCAACTTTAAAGGGTTGGTTTGAAACATTCTGCGTCGAGAACCTCGAGACTGGGCGTCTAGGACCTTGAGACTAGGCATCGAGAGTCCTACTGAGACTCACTGAGAATTGCATTCATTGGATGAGCGCCATGTTTCATCGGCGACAGACGTTGGACGCCTATGTAATTTCAGTGGGTTAGTTGACAAGGTGGTCAACTGACTGAACTGACTTATGGGATCATCACATGGAAGCCTTAGTGTGTTGGACGGTATCACTAAAATCCCTAGCTCCGATAGTACGGGAGTAGTCCTTAGACTTGAGGAATCAAGGTAGTTGCGTGCATACGATGACTGTATCTTGGATCTGCATGAGAGGTGATTATGTCACAAACACAATCATCAAAAGCCTTACTAAGTGCAGTTGAAGTATGTAGCGAGGACGGTGAGTTCCAAGAAGAGGATCTGTCCCTTGTGATAGAGGTATGTCCTATGTACTTGGAGATGCGTTCACACTCTATGAATTTGTGGCCATAGTAGTTAATTGAATAAGAAAAGAGGTTCCTATATCGATAAATTTGGTGTGACGGGATCTTATGTATTAAGCATAGACGCCTAGTCCAGTATGGGAATCGGCACTTAATTTCATGCCTTAGATTAAAGCCGGGAGACGGTAGATGAAAGAACCGTACCCGTATGGATTGGAGAGCGTAAATGTTCATACGGTAATTCACCTAGTTTCTAGTGCCATGGTCCCGGGCTTTCCTGATTAAGCGTTAGTCAAGAATTTTTAATTAGATTAGATTTAATTGATAACAGTGTTAGACACTAGCCCAAGTCTAGTAGAAAGATGAACCTAAAGAGTCACACAAATCACCAAAATAGAACAGGGAAATAATTTGAAATTAATTCCACAAGTAAATGGATTACTTACAAAGAGAGAGGCCCAAGAATAAACTAATGGCATTAATTTATATTGGACTTGTCCTTATTGTTTAATAAGTTGGATCTTATTAATTAATAAGCATAATTTGGGCTTATGAATTTAAGTAGATTAAATACAAATTAGGCTATATTAAATGGATTTTTATTAAATTGAACTTAAGTAAAAATTTCATTGGGCTTGTATTTTTTTAAGAATAAAATTGGCTAAGACCATTATTTTTTACCCCATAGAAAATTCTATGGAAGAAAATAAATAGCTTGTAAATCGCAATTTTGAAAAGTGCAATTCTAGCCTTATTGGGGATCTCTATATTCGGAATAGAGAGAAATATATAATGAATTTAGAAACATTCTTAATTATCAAACAAGATATATATATATATATGAAAGATAATTATTTGGGAAATAATTATGATATTATTACACAACAAAAAATTATCCCTCCTTACACCAAGCAAATTTGACCGCCGCTCTCTTTTGGTACACTTGGTGCATTTTTATTCTCTTGTTCTCTTCTAGCAAAGAGAACATTGAGATCCTGGCTCCAGTATGGTATGGACGAATTAGAGGGTTCCTAAGTTGGAGCTTTATGTGACGAGCATCTCAACTGAATGTTAGAAAAAGAAGGTATCATTTTCATCCCTTTTATCTTTTGGTTTTTGGTATTCAACATCAGCACTAATTTTATAGTACATCGAACGCTCGAGAACTCCAAGGGTACACCCATTGGATTCATTTATTTCTGCGCTTTAAATTTTTGTTATTTTGTGTTTTTATTTGTCACTTCCGCTAGCGCATTCCAGGGCCATACCATGCGATCCTTCATGAGAAAAGCCCAACTATGTCTATCCCCTAGTGAGAGAACAGACAAGGTGTTGATAATGTTCTGAGGGGTTATGTTGGAACATGAATGAGAGAGGTGTGCCGTTGGCATTGCTCACATACCTTTTCCCAGTTTATTATATCTTTCTTGAGGGTTGGGCAAAAAGATCTTGCTCGTAAAGTCTTATTGGCTAAAGTTATGCCACCTATCTAAGATCCACAAGAGTCATCATGTATTTCCTGTAAAACATTTCTCTCTTCTTCCATGGACAGACATCAAAGAAAAGGGTGAGAAAAACTACGTTCATATAAGGTGCCATTAAGTAGAGCAAATATGGTTGTTCTGATCTTTAAGCAGACTTCCCTTTCATCAACATGGAAAATACCTCCTATTTGGTAATCCAGGAGGTGTTCCTCCAATCTATCTCGACTTGCAGTGTAGCAATGTCAGTTTTGAGAGAAGTTTTGACTCAAATTCTTACAGTGATACTGCGAGTATTACAATTAACTAGGGAGCTGGCTAAGCGGGCTAGATAGTTAGGTTGGGCGTTTTTTGCTCGAGGAATTTGGTGGATCTGGAAGGCTTTCAACCAACTGGTGAGTTCGCCTATCTCCTGCAGGTATTCTTTCATCCTTTCCTCTTTGACCTCGTATTCTCCTTCTACTTGCTTAGGCACTAGATGGGAATCAGAGTAGGTGGTTAAGTTTGTAGCTCCTGCATCTAAAGCCCTTCTGATATCTATAATGAGGGCTTCATATTCGACCTCGTTGTTCGAAGTTTTGAATTCAAACGTAGAGCATATTCTAACTCATCCCCCTCTGGGCTAGTGAGCACCACTCCAGCTCCACTACTAGCAAGTGTAGAGGAGCCATCTATATGTAGTAACAAGTTACCTTCATCTTCTTCTCTAAGTCTTGCTTTGGTCAAGAATTCGACCAAAGATTGTGCTTTGATAGCCGACCTGGGTTGGTAAGAAATGTTATATCCACTAAGCTCGATAGCCTATTTAATCATTCTTCCTAAGGTTTCTACTTTGCCTAAAGTCTCGCAATGGGACATTAGTACACAAAAAATAGAATGTGATAAAAAATACGGCCACAGTTTATGCTGTTATAATTAAAGCGAAAGCTAATTTTTCTATGTCAGGGTATTGGTGTTTGGCCCCATTTAATACCTTGCTCACGTAATATATAGGTTTTTGGCATCCTTCTTCTTCTTTGATGAGCACGGAGCTAATTGCTTGCTGACTTGTTGCCAAGTAGAGGTATAAGGTCTTGCCAGGTGTCGGTTTGGTGAGCAAGGGTGGTTGTGCTAAGTATGGTTTCAGATCTTGAAACGTCTGCTGACATTCCTCATCCAAGACGAAGCACTTGGTTTTTCTTAGGGCCTTAAAGAATTGTAAGCTTCATTCTGCCAATTGGGAAATGAACCTCCTCAGAGCTTATTGCGGTTAGTAGGGGATCTCATCTCTTGGATAGTTTAAATTTTCTTGGGTTTGGCGTCTATCCCCTTTTTTGTCTCCATGTATCCTAAAAATTTACCACTTCTTACTCTAAAAGCGCACTTGGCTTGATTGAGCTTCATGTGATACTTCCTCAGCATGTCAAATATCTATGCTAAATCAAAAAGGTATTGGTCTATCTACCTTCTTTTCACCAACATGTCATCAACCTATACTTCTGTGTTTGTCCTAGTTGTTCTCGGAACATGCAGTCCACAAGGCGTTGATACGTAACCCTTGCATTTTTAAGTCAAAATGCATAAGAATATAACAATAGGTTCCCCCAGATGTGATGAAGCTAACTCGCTTCTGGTCATCGAGATTAAGCATTATTTGATGGTAACCGTACGAAGCATCCATTAGACTCAATATTTCATAACCAGAGGTGGAATCCACTAGCTGGTCTATACAAGGTAAGGGATAAAAATCTTTAGGGCATGCTTTATTAATGTCCCGAAAGTTAATACACATACACAATTTGTTACCTAGTTTAGGCTCTAGCATGATGTGGGACAACCACTTTGGAAACTGGATTTCCTTTATGTGTTTTGCTGATAACAATTTACTTACCTCATCCTCTATGATTTTATCCTTCTTAGGTCCGAAACGCCTCTTCTTCTGCTTTATCGAGGGGAAGGCTGGATCTGTATTCACACTATTTATAATTACGCTAGGGTCAATACCTACTAGGTCGCTAGCTGTCCAAGCAAAGACATTAGCATTCTTTTCAAGAATGGTGGTTAAATATCTTGTTAGTGTATTGCTCAGCTGGGATCCTATTTTTGGTAATTTTATCCGATTCTCCTGACACCAGCTAGATGTTTAATAAATCCTCTACTGGCTGGACACAAGCGAGGACCACACATCTTTGGTCCTCCTGCGGGGGAAGCTCCTACTGTTTTCTTTGCTGTGAGTGTCCACCTCTATCTAGTTGTTGCTACTTTTTGTTACCTCTACGTAGCACTTCTATGCTGTGTACTGGTCGCCTTTGACTTTCCTTACACTATCTCCAACAAGGAACTTCAACTTCATAGGATATGTAGAGACAACGGCCTGGAAGGTGTTCAGAACAGGCCGTCCTAAGATCAGGTTGTATGCGGACAATTGTCCACGAGCAGGAAATGGACCATCCTAGTTCTCCTAATGGGTTAAGATCCCAAGGAGAGGGGAATTGAAATCTGCCCTAACGGGTAAACAAACTCTCCTGCAAAACCATATAAAGAAGTGACCACGAGCTCTAGCGGGATGTCCCCTAATTCTATTTGTAGATATACATTGTAGAATAGGACATTCTCAGAGCTACATGAATCCACAAAAATAGGTTGAATAGTATAATTAGTTACCGTTCAAGAAATAACAAGTTCATCATTATGAGGCAAATGTACTCCCTAGGCGTCAGCAAGACCGAAATGGATCATTGGTCCTCCTGCTAGTGCCTTGTTGTCTATCTCCATGATGGTTCTAGTAGATCGTGCATGAGCACATCTGGCTTGTCCTGAATCTCCACCAGCGAGTTCTCCTGCTGTTATATGAATTATCTCCTTATCGGGAATGTTCTCTGGGCTGGCCTCTCCTTCGGAGGTTTTATTTTTTTTGTGTTCCCTTTTTCGGGAGTGTTCATCTTGCTGCCCAGCCTTGCGTAAGTTGTGATGACGGGAACGGTCTTCCTTCTGTTCTCATTTTTTCTCTTTGTCTATATAATCCTTGAGGTAACCAACTTGAATAGGTCTTTCTATTTCCTGTCTTAGTTGGCGACAACGATTGGCATCATGTCCATATTCTTTATGGTATCTACAAAAATATTTATATTTTGGAAGTTAAGGGCCTTCCTCTAAACTTTTGGCCACTGCAAAGCAGGGTGTCTATCGATTGCCATAAGCATTCTAGCCAGGCTAGTTACGGGAGGTGTGTAGTGGTCATTTTTCGAGTCAAGGGGGTTAAACTGGTCTCGTGGTTCTCCCTTTGCCCTGTGTGTGGAAAGTGAGTTGCCTTCCTTTCTCTTATCTCGTCCATACTTCTTTACCAGCCAGGCGTCTTCCAAATTCATATATTTTTCAGCTTGCGCTTGTACATCTAAGAATTATGTCATTGGTTTCTTAGCTAAAGATTCGAATAGATGTCCTCCACGGAGCGTTTGGGTAAGTGCACTAACCAACACCTCCTGGTGAACTGTAGGAACTTCTAAGATAATTGTATTGAAACGTTGAACATAAGTCCTCAAGGTTTGTTTCTTCTCCTACTTGACTGCAAAAAGGCTAATAGTTGACTTTCTATATTTCTTGCTGCTAGCGAACCAGTGTTGGAAGAGGAAACTTAATTCTGCAAAAGATTTAACTCATCCAGTTGGGAGCTAGTCAAATTATTTGTTAGGGAGAATTTGTTAGCGTAGTAAGGAAAACACGATATTTAATGCCATCAGTTTACCTGTGCAGTAGGGCTGCATTCTCAAATTTATGGATGCGTTCAACTATATCTGTACTACCATCATAAGTAGGTAAGTGCAAAGGTGCTCGGAAATGGGCGGGAAGTTCTTTGGTCATAATGTGTTTGCTGAAAGGAATGCCTCACTCAGCAGGTAAAGTCTCCTTAGCTACTTGATGGAGAAGTTCTACCATTTCTTTCTTTAGGGATTGCCAGATGCCAAGGGGCTGTTGTCGTGCTGCCTCTTTGCCTGCAAAGTCAGCAGGGGTGGCTCGATGCTGCAGTAGCCTAACAGAAATCCTCTTATCCATACCTCGACTTCAAGGAGTTCCTCCTCTCTCCAACTACAAGGAGGGTCCTGCTTCACTGGCTTGAGATCCGCAAAGTTGAGATAATGGTTTCCGTGATGAATTGACGAAGTTGCTCAGAGAAGAGCGGGTTTAGAACAGTAGGTCCAGCTGCTTGGTCGAGAGATAGAGTTGGAGTTAGAGTGGGGGGTTTAGCTCTGGTGCTGGGTCCAGTCGAGGGATGCTGACATCTCCCACAATAGGATCCACAGGTACAACAAAAGGCCCAGAAGCAACACTATTTTAATTTGCCATTTCTCACGTCAAAGCTCAAGTGTTCCCACAAACGGCGCCAAGGTGCTTACTAGAAATTTGACCACACCAGAAGGGTCAAAGGACCTTAAAAAATAAGCGTATGCTTAAGTTAGTAAGAAGACAAGGAAAAATAAAATGAAAACTTGAAATACAGTGAGAAAATATTGGAATATGATTGAAAATTGTGAATATTCATGTGAAATACAATTTGCAACCCTGAAATAGCTTAAAACCCGAGAGAGAGTAATTGTAGCAAGAGAGATTTCGAGAACGAGAGTGATATTGATGATGTGTTCTGGAAACCTGCACAAGACCTCAATTTCAAGGCTTGTATAGAGTTGGATACAAGACCAATTGCTGAGTGTCATATGTAATTGAAAACCTGTCGGACTTGGCCATCACACGCAATAAACCGTTACTGATTTGGATAAGAATGGAAAGATATAGGTGAGCTGGACTAAAACCTGCCAAACCTGTCTATTTTTCCATGAATGAGTTATTCTATTCACAATGAGCTCTTTTATGTTGGATTTACCTGGAACTACTTGAAGATATTTTAGGGTAACATGTATAAATTTGTTGAGAAACAATACAACATGTTCTCGCAGTTGTATGATGACGTGCTCGGCTCAAATGGGCTTATTTTTTGGGTCTACCAGTTCAGTAAAGCAGCAGGTGAGCTTGTGGGCCTTTCTTTTCTGCTCATATCTGTCCTGTTCGTAGGCCCTTTTCCGTCCGGCTGATAAATCAGTTAGGTCTTTAACCAGTTGGGCTAGTATGCACTTATAGATAGTGGACGGATATTAAATGTATCAAAGAAGGTTTAATACCAACCAAATATTTTGAAAACACAAGCCACTCTTTATCCTCTTGCAATGGTTAAAAATTAAATATAAGCTTTAAATTCTCCAAGACTTACATATATAATAATTAAAGGTGTATTTCCACAAGTCCTATTAATAAAAAACTTAACTAATGAAATCATTCTTGCAAATCCTTTTAAGAAAATCTTTCCTATAAAAACTATTAATGTGATAGGGGTATCAATGAAGTAAGATATTTAATAATCTCTAAAGTTAATCAAATTTATTTTATAAAATAATATATTAATTCATTACATATAAAGGGGCTACCTGAAAAATCCTAAATTACACGAAAAAGTTATAAAGATTCAAAATAAATTTGAGCTTGAAATATGTAATGAACATCCAAAATGTATTTTGGCATAGAAAAAAAATATTATGGGTCTCCCTTACTGGAATGAACTTTCAGAGAGAAGTATCTCCACTAACGTAAATTCTTGCTAAATGAACTCTGAATATTTAGAATTATACAAAAATAAAATTAAATCTCTAATAGAGAAAAAATTAATTAGATCCTCGAAATTACCTTGTCCATGCACTGCTTTTTATTGTAATATTCATGCAAAAAATGAAAGATGACGACCTAGACTTGTTATAAATTATAAAAACCTCTTAATAAAGTGTTAAAATGGATAGATAATTACAAAGTTGAATGAAAGATGAAGACCTAGTCTTGTTATAAATTATAACCTTTTTCAAAATTTAATTCAAAGTTGGGATATTGGCAAATTCAGATAAACAAATCATATAGTTACAAAACTACATTCACAGTCCTATTTGGACATTATGAATGAAATGTTATGCTTTTTGTCTTGAAAAATGCACCTTGAAAATTTCAAAATATTACGAATGATATTTTTAATAACTTCTCAAACTTTATCATTGTTTATATAGATGATATTTTAGTTTTCTCTAGTATATAGAAGATCATTTTAAGCATTTAGGGTCTCTTCCTTATCCTCAACCAATTTCTTCTTATATTTGCCAGTAATTTAAAATGCTCTTTTTTTTCCCCTTGCTGCTTAGTTGTTATGAATAATTCAGTAGCAGTTGTTTAGCCTTGCATTAAGCTAAGTATAAGAGTATAATGAAATAAAAGTGCACAAATGTAAATAAGAAAACTTACAAAATTAAAGTGCTCAGTCATATGCAAAAAGAACTCCTTTTAATACTAAGGGCTACATTCCAATCTACCCCCTACATTTTTCAGAAATAGCTAAAAATCCACATGTGTTTTAGAAATAGGATAAACCTGCCCCCTCCCCCCCCCACCGTAATTTAAAAAGTTTAGCATAAAATCCACTTTTCATAAGAAACTAATGGAAGGTGGGATGAACGCGCCTGAAGTGCGTTTGGGGTTGATTTTTTTGCATATTTTAACTTTTTTTTCCAGAGACGACCTCGATCTTGCTTCAACTTTTACTTTAATTCTAATGAACAAGGATCCAATTTATGCAATCTGAAAAAGATGCACCATATCATGCGATCTGAAAAAGATGCACTTTGTCTGCAATCTAGAAAAGATGCACCATATCATGCAATCTGAAAAAGACATATTTCTTTTAATGTCATCTGAAAAAGAGGCGTCATCTCTTGCGACCTGAAAGTGATGCATTTTTCTATTTCATTGGAGATTACATCACAGTATAAATTCACATCAAACGAAGAAATACACTACAAAAATAGAGTTCAGTGATGGCAAAAGGAGAACTTCAAATCTCAAAAAATAAGTTCTAATCAAGCCTTATGGGATCAACCTTGCAAAAAACATGAAATAATTTATTGCGTCACAGCCGCCCTCGCACAGAAGGCACAATGATGCCATCAACGATGATGCCCGTCGACCTCTTTCTTTATCCGGGTGATGTCACCCAGATCTGCGTCACCCACATCTGTAGGGGGCAGCAGCCCCATCTGCTAGGCGGCGTCACCATTCCCCCAGCTGCAGGGGAAGGTGGGGGCAGGCGGTGGGGCGGGGAGAGACCGCAGTGTGGGGGTGAAAGTTATTGTGAGGGGGGTAGGCAGTCGGGGGATGGGGGGTATTAGTTTTTTTTTTTTACTTTTGTAAATATAATAATAATGTTTTTTATAATTTTGAATTATTTATATATACTATAAGTTAAATAATTTTTTGAATTTAAATATTTCATTTTTTGAAGATCTAACAGTTGAGATTAATTGATTAGATCTAACGATCATTATTTAATCAAAGATGATCCAACAATCATTAATAAAAAATTATATATATTAAGTAAAGGTATAACGGTCATTTATAAAAAGATTAACACCATTAGTTTGATTTAATAGAAAGGGGTAATTGAGCTATGATTAAGAAAACAAAAAAGTTTTTTTTTGCCTATTTTTAAAATAAAGGGAGGTGTCTTAACAGTCTTTGTAAAATACAGGGAATTTTATGCATCTTGCCATTACAAAGAGGGAAGATTTGAATATAATCTATTGCTGTAGATCATGAACCCTTCCAAAGCTCTCCCTAAAACTATACAAAAGGGATTGTAAATAGAGGGAGGAAAAAAACAAAGTGCTTGAAAAAGATATTTCACATCTGCATGGGATCTTTTTTTATTTGAGGACATATGGCGGCCGCAACTCGCCTAGTGTCACATGACTTTTCTCACATGTCAGTCAAAGTCAAAATTTGGAATTCGTTATCCATCGACACTATTGCTCACGTTAGTTTTCCATAGTTTTGGAGAAATTGCTTTCCTCAGACTCCAGCTCCGATCTTTTGTGATGATCTCCTCTTTTTTCTTCAGAAGAATATGAAGCTTCCATTTTTTATCGTTGAATGATCTCATTTCTTTTAATAATTGATTGATAAGATCTTTGATTGCCAGAATATGCAAGATTTACTAGCAAGTGCACTAGCCATCAAGTACTACACTAAATATCGATCCCACGAGGATTTAAATGAAATAAGTACAAAAATTATGACTAATTTACAATTATTTGGATGAACAAGAATCAAGTGGTGGATTATAACTACGAAAAATAACTACTAACTAAAATAAATGTGAGGAAGATGCTAAGGGTATAGATCAACCTAATTGATCCACGAAATTTAACAGATTAATCTAACAAGCATGTGTTTTCACATGCTGAGGTTCTTCCCTATTTAATTTGATATATTCTCTCCAACTATACTAAACCTCTCATTATCAAGGAAATAGTGGATCTCTCCAATCTAAAATTCATGACGATAATGCATTAAGATCTGCAAAAACCCTATGCAACCAGATGAATCATGTCATGTCTGTCAACATATCATTCAATTCACACTACAAATTTTCAGCTCATCAACATAATTAATTAAATCTAAAAGATGACCAGACTCTCAAATTATAAGAACAAGCACAATAATTTGCAGACACATGAAAATAAAGCAATAGATTAATCTGATAAAATATTAAAAATATTGTCTCAATTAAGCTTTCCAAAAGCCTTAGCGAAAATTGAATTAGTTCATCCTATCTAAATAAAATACAAAAGAGAAAAATGTAGACTAACTCATGGAATTGAAAAGGGCATGATCGGTCGGTCACTCCGGCGCCAGATCTTACTCCTCTACTCGTCTTGTCGTCCTCTCCTTCGTTTTTTTTCAGAATATTCTAGCCAAAAAGTTTTTTTTTTCCTCTTCATCTCCTTCTCCCTTTTATCCTAGTTCCTAATTGTGGTAGGAGAGGAAAAGAATCCACATACCATCAAAGTCTTTTTCTTTCCTTCTTAATCCTATTCCTACCATCTTCTCAAACTATTTACAAGGAAATAAGATGCTCAAAAATATGATTCCGATTAGTAATCAAATTAGAAAATTCGCCCATCACATATCTGATAAGCCGTGGTTAACTGGTTATAGTGAAGCCAGTTCCTGTCTTGCGGATTTCTGATAACCTGTGAGTCACGGGTTATCTCGCGGTAGCATTGCTACTGAAATATTTTCTTTTTCCACTATTAGTCATTTTCTTGAAACTTTCCATCCTTCCATAAAAGCACATAAAATGTCACAAATGAACCCATGAACAAGCATCGTATCACTAGAAAATAAGGCCGTCAATAGAAAAGTATATCATATAATTTGCACTAATCAAATTACCCCACACTTAAGTCATGCTGTCCTTAAGCATATAACAATTCAATTCAATCACCCTTTTTCAAACAAAAAATCCCATTCATTTCATTCCATCGCAAGTCAACTCATGGCAACATTTCAAGATGAAGCTACTATTAAGGTGCAAGCAACAATACACCTCATAATATAAATTCGCACAAACCAAACAATGACCAATCATATCAACATTCATTTCGGAATCAAAATGCAAAGTAAGTTAACACCTTCACTGAAGATTCACTCAATACGCTCAAAGTGTTTGTAGGTGTATAACAACTCTTAAGTCATGTCGTGGCAATATTTTACCATATGCTTGCTCTTACATCACATCTCACTGCTTCATGGTGAAATAGAAGTAAGAATCAAAGGGTCTTTTTCGGATTGTAATGGAGCTTTAGGAATGGATTGGAAGAGAAAAAGAATCTAAAAACATGAAAGGGTTCTTTTTGGGTTCAAGGATTTAGGAGACGGTGCTTGTATAGTTTGCAACTCTACCAATTCTTGGTTCAAGTGTATACTTTGTCAGCTGCATACTCCTTTTTCTTCTTTTCTCAACTTTCTTCTTTTTTTTTTTGTCTTTTTGCATTGCATCATAGATTTTTTTTCTCCATGTTTTATGGAGTTTTCTGATTTTTCCATTCTTTTTCTTTTTATTTTTTTTTCTTTTCATCAACTTCCACAAGCCATTTTTTTCTCGTTTTTCTTTCCCTCTCTTTATTTTTTTATGTAGGGAGTGGAGATTATGGATTTGAACTATAAATTCAAGGATAAAGAAAAGTCCACAAGTTGTCATTCTAATCCTTTAAAACTGGGGTTCAAAGGTCTAGTGAAAAAAATACAGTCGTGAAGGCTTGTATATTGGCTATAATGATAACGGAATTTGGTTTAGGTTCAATTGGGATACTAAGGGTGGAATATTTATGCAGGCTTAACAGCCTAGAATTAGGTTAATCGTAATGCCCTTATCACTTTCATTCCACCTAGCTCAACAATGCAGTTTCAACATGTATAACTGAACAAGTCCTAGAAAATCAAACCAAAGATAACACCACAACCAAATAAAATACGAGAGCAATAAGATAAGTGCCCAAAAACTCACAAAAATTGGCTCATGTGTGTTACTCACAGGCATTCATCATTCAAAACAATCATCAAGACAATCAAACAAATGCCACACGTTTGAATTATTCCCTACTCATGTCAATTATGTCTTGCAATCGTAACAATGCATTCATTAATCATATCAACAAGATTCAAATTGGGCTTTATCAGCAAAACTCAATGTGCAACCAAATCAAATCATGTAGACCAAAGATTTCACGAAGGTATAAATTCCACCCCACACTTAAGAATAACATTGCCCTCAATGTCTTATCTCCCAGAGATAGGAATGAGAAAAAGAAGGCATACTTCCCTGATGAGAAAAAAATTTCATGAAGGCATACTTCCCTAATGATGCCTAGAGCGAAAGTGGAGCTTCCCATCGACGTTGATGTCAGCTGGGGAAGTGTTATGTTGTTTTTACTGAGATGACATCGCAAATAAGAACGTTACGGGGAGTCCATCATGAACAAAATTTAGAGGTGGGAGGACGCGGCGGTGCTTGTGCAGTGGTCACTGGAAAAACGCCAGCAAGGTGCTGGACAAAGGAAGAAACCAGAGAAGATGGTGACTGGTGAGTGAGGCGGTGGAGCAGTGATGCGTCGTGGGATCCAGCAATGATTGAGAATGATAGAGACGTGGTGGTGAACAATTGCGAATCAAGCGGCCAAGATGGGTGCTCTGCTTCTATGGGTTGCTATAGAGGGAGGAGATTAGCTGTAAAGTGGAGGAGATGCCTGCACAAGTGTGCGAAGGGTTAGAGCTTTGATTTTGATTTATTCCTAAATTGGGATTTTTTTGAAGGAAAATAACAGGAAAGAATTAAGCAAAAT